>NC_142178.1:19445000-19612500 GCF_026936395.1 Plectropomus leopardus
ACAAACTACATCCTAGTGCATTTTTCTTTGAATTCCCCTCATCATGAGAAAGTTATTCTATAACCAGGAGCTGTTGGCAGTGCTATGTTGGAGTATCTTCTTACTGTGCGGGGTTGGCTGTACATCTGTTTGTGTAGGGTCAAATCACATAAAAAAATATTTTTTCAGGCTGCTACATTACTTCATGAGTGGTGAAAAGTACACTCTGTTTCACATTTTTAACACCATACTGTCATATTAACCTGTGTCCAGAAATGCAACTGTGGACGTAACCTTTTGTTGGACAATCTACATAGCTGGAACTTGTCCTGTTTCAGACTGTATTATCATGCCTGTTTGTGCGTTGATTGTGAAAGAGGTGCATCTCCAGCAGCTGTAACGGAGACTTTACCCCCTCTGATAGCACCTCAGACCAATGTATTGATGACTAAAAGGGGCTTAGCTGGTAAATCCTCAGGAGCCTTTACTTGCAAAATGTCGCTCAAATTGACACGTACCGACCAGGAACAGGATCAAAATGACCACAAAGAGATGCAAAGACCTTCAAAGAGACACAAAGTAACTTTAAAAAAATCGGCAAAACAACCACAAAGTGGTTCACAATCACAAAATGACTACAAAGTGGCACAAAATGACCAAATAAAGACATAAAATTACATCAACAAGACACAAGTTCACCTCAATAAGTCACTTATGTACCTCGAAGAGGCCCAGATGACTACAAAAGGACACTAAACCACCACAAGGAGTGAGAAAGTGACAATGAAGCAACATTAAACGAACAAAGAAGACATAAAATTATGTACAAAACACACAAAATTACATCAGTAAGACACTAAATTGCTTCAAAGAAACCCAAACAACTGCAAAAAGACACAAAACAACCACAAGGAGACACAAAATGACTACAAAGAGACGCAAAATGACCAAGAAAAACATAGAAGTACCTAAAAAAAGACACAAAATTACCTCAGTAAGACAAAAAATTACCTCAAAGAAACACAACATTATTACAAAGAGACACATAAAGACCAAAAAAGATATAAAAGTACCTAAACAAGAAACAAAATTACTCCAATAAGACACACACACAAAAAGATGTGTAACAAATACAAAGAGATGCAAAACCAACACAAAGTCTGTGTGTCTCGCTCCTGTGTAGGAGTGGTGGTGGGTCCCTTGCCATATCTGTATCCATGGGTCTATTGTCTCATAGTACGACCATGCTAAGACCTATTTCTAAGAACGGTAAATTTATCAAATAAATAAGCTAAAATAGCTTTAACCTGTCTTTGACCCTTCTTGTGTCTCCAATCCAGTTTCTCGCATTACCTGTCCCTTTTGTCCCTCACTTGAAATATCTATTTAGTAATAAGGTATATTCAAGGCCAAGGCGAGATCATTCTCTAGTAAGGACTGTCTGTTCTTCTTAAACTGTCGTGACACATGATTTTAAGGATTTGCACCCCCTAGATGTTTCAGGAGTCACCGATCAGCAGGTCATTTGTCACCGTCCTGCCTTTGCACTCACCAGTTCTTCAGTGTGAGCGCTCAAACAAGCACAACTGTCACTCGAGCCTAAATCAGGGCATAAATTCGCTGTGTAACATGAGCAGTCAGTGCCGGGCCTCACAGACACCTCACAGCCAATCAGAAACAAGTCATCTCTGTGGTCATGGTGGGGAATCGTTTAAAGCACAATTTTTGAAGATTATCTCATCCATAACGAAAACAAACAGTAAAAAATTAAACTGTAACATCACATTCATGGTTTACAGTCAGCACATTTCCTCTGTATCATTACACATCAGTCGCTCTCACGTAATTCTTGCCTCTTATCTTCTCACTCGATCTTCCATGCTCTTTACGGCCTTGGTGTCTCACAATACCCACAATGCACTGCCCCACAAAGGCTCCCTGCCCACGGCAATGGGCAGAGCCAGCTGAACTCTGCAGGCCTTGTGTGTGTGTGTATGTGTGTGTCAGGGAGAGTGAGAGGGTGCACTGCTATCTTCTGCCAGTGGATTGCTTTTATGGAGTTGTTCAACTGCACTTGTTCTCTCTCTCTCTCTCTCTCTCTCTCTCTCTCTCTCTCACACACACACACACACACATACACACACACACACACTCGCACAGATATACAGCACATGCAGACAGCCATGCATGAAACATAGTTTGCATTAAATACTTGATGAGGTGTGTGAGGCTGTCAGGCGTCGTTCTGCAGCTCAGTGAGAATAGTTGTCTCATCCAATGAACAATTTTGTCTTGTGTAACGTCTCCTGAGTCTCAATGCGAGAATTCAGCCCCTAGAAACAAACTCCCAACAACCTGCTTATATACTGTACTGCACATATGCACATTACAGCCCACCACAGAGTACAACAAACAACATTCAGATGATTACAAAATGTTTCTACTGTTTAAAATATGAACGCAGGCTATACAATCCCTTAACACTCAGTTCTTCCATTTAGTTTCTTCTTAAGTAGCTTCAAAGTTACTTATTCCACCCTGTCTAACAATATCATACTCATTACAGGAAAACTTTAACCCCAAGATGTTTTTGTTCCATCGAAAGGATGCATTACATATTTTAAAATAAATTGTCCCAAAATTCAGGAAGAAATATTTGCTATCTTTGGAAAAATAAAATTTTAAAAATACAAAAGCTTGTTCATAAATTAAAGTGCCAGGGGAGGATCTCACAAAGGTCTGGGCTAAACGCTGAATTTCCTCAAATCCTAAAAACACCTCTGCATACAGCAAACATCAAAAGATGAATAATATTAATATCAGTTTCTTAACTGGCCTCTGGCCTAATGCCATCTTGCAAAAGCAGCCCCTGGGCAAAGCAAGAAGAGCATCCCTGTATTAAGGGCTTTAATTAAGACATGTTTAACATTTTTTAACATATGTTTGACAGAGTTTATTCAATATTGAAAAAAATATTTTTCTATAGCATGACTTTTTCAGTCAGTGCAATGTCTGTCATGAGTTGAACACAGGTTGCTACAATTTTTTCACGTAATTACACCCACCCACTCCAACAAGTCCTCCACATTAAATGACAAGTTATGCTGTTTGTCCATGCCCTTTAGAACAACAAGAAGAGGCACTCTCTAACAGCCTGAGGTTGGTGTGAATGTCGGATTATTGGTTTCAAATGTTACAGAAATGGCTGTACAAAGCTCCCCCCGTCTCCATATCTATTGAGTGAATTGAGGGTAAGTACTGAGTCTCTCAGTACTTACCCTGGTACTCTAACTTCCTAACCTTGTTAGTCGTACTCAACATCAAGCCCATTCCAGGAAATCTCAAAAAATGATTCACACATATATATATATCTTAATTTCCAATACAGCTGGGCAGTGTAGTGTTAAGCCGTTATTTCTTAAACAGGAGTAAAAAATACATTTTTACCAGCAGATGAATATGCATCTGGTGCTACATTGAAGTGAGCTCTTGTCAGTATTTCCTGCAGCAGGATGGTATATGTGGAAGTGCACCCTGTCTCATAGAAAACATGTTTGGATATGAATGAATTGCATTTGTTATTCTGTTGTGGTGATGCTGTAATCACTGCTTGGACTGTGTTCAGAGACATTTCTCTGACTTACTGACATGTATGTACCTTGATGTGCTCTAGGGTGGCGGTCAGGGTGGACGCAGACATACAAGGTGCAGAACTGTGACACCAGAGATCCAGGTTCACGTCCAGATTCCTGTCTGTGGTTTTGGAACAAAAGTACCGAATTAAGGTAAGGTAACAGAAGGCAAAGGTTGTGATTTTGAATAAATGTTGATAAAAAAAGGAAATCATAAAACATACTGCTGTAGTATCTTCAAGTGGGTCATGAAGTACAAGATTGCCTATTTTGGGTGGAAAAAAAATACGTAGGCTACATCGTCAGTAAACATATTGCTGGTACATAAAATATCAAAATTTCTGTGACTTGTCAGATACTTTATCAAGCACTGTTTCCTCATTATGTTAATAGAAAACATAATTTGCTTAGTATTACGTTTTCCTCAAACACCTGCTGCTTCAAAATAACTGTATATGAACATAATCTCTATGAAACACGGTTGGAAAATGACTCAAAATAAAGTGTTCGTGTTCACGAATAACACAACCTATCCTCATACAAAGGTTTCTATGATATCCTATGAATTAGCGCTACAAGAATGACATTACATCCTGGTAATGAGAAATTGCAAAAGCTGATGGTTTAGTAGCTGAAAAAGACGACAGGAAATGGATTACACACATTACAAAATGAAGGCTCGATTGTGGAGAATGTCAGTTGAACATACAGAGTGTGGTACAGTTTATGCCGTCTAGGGATTCTGCAGATGTGCTTGTCTAAAACTTGTATTCAATCCCAAAAGTTTTCACTTGAGAATCACGACATGTTCCCACATAAGGTCATTCTGTACCAATCTATAAGTGTGTAAAGATTCTATTAGTCATTGCCTTTTAAAAATCAAGTATGCTCACCTCGCTTCCCCTAAACCACCTCCCTTGTTTTACCAGTCACGCACAGCTCATATATACGAAGAGACGGTAAGTTCTGCCGAGTCTGGGACAGAGAGCAACCTTTCTTTCTCAAACATTCGATCAAATGGTGAAACTAAGCAGCACTGATCAAATATAAACCAAGATTCTGTTATGGCGTTGCCTTTCTCTCCACTCATTTTTCAGCGTAATGTTTAACAATCATATGAGATAGTTTGTCACCAGCCAGCCGCCACCGTGCTGAACGGATGACCACCAGCGAAAGCATTTATAGGTCTGAAACGGTACAGTGCATTCCAGCAGTTGTAGGTTTTCTATCTGAGCAAAAGTGAATGCCACGGTCCTTTTTATTTGTTTTTGTTTTTTTCTGGTTATGTGGCACGAATTGCAAAAGTATTTGTGTCTTTCTACTGCATAGACAGCCCAGTTTTATGTGAGTACCCTCTTTAAACGAAACTATGTTTTATGATAATGGGCTTTATAAATAAGATTGAATTGAATTGAATTATCTCCGTGAAATACTTCCTCAGCGGAAAGTTACATATTTAACGTTTAAAGTTCACTGGAAGTTCATGGAAAGTTTGGAAACATCAGTCACCTGTGTTTTGTGACCCATCCATCGCTCCAACCTTCCCCCTTGATGGACCGCTCTGAACCGCTTCCGTCTTTACTCCTGTCAGCACATTGGTCACATGATCACAGCCTTACAAAAGATGTGGGTCATACAAAAATTGCTGGCACATCATTACTTTAGATATTTAAAAATATTGGTACATTACATTTTGTAGGAAAATGTATGAATGGTGCATGAGAATAGCCTGAATAACAGATTATCCAGTGTAACATTTTGGTTTATTTTGGACATTCTGATGTTGTTTTTGGACAACAATTAAGGGGTATGGGACAGGCTTGCATTGAGGCCCAGACACACCAAACCGGCATCAAAGAAGTAGTGGCAGCGAAGCTGACTGATGCATCACTTCACGTTGCCTGTGCCTTACTCAGAAAGTTGCACATGAACACACCACAGAGTTTACAGCCAGCTAGCACATATGTTCTGCACACTGCATGAGAAGAAATAACTCTCCATACAACCAGGTGGCGAGAAAAGAAAAAACGAAAGCCCGTCTTAATGCTAGTTAGCCAGTTGCACATTAACATCATCAATCCAGTGCTGAAAGAATAAATTATATTCGTGTCATCAGTGAACAATAACACAAAATATCAGGAAATATTTCTGCTAAAAAGCTCAGTGGTTTAAGAAAAACAAACTTACCTTATGTAACAAATTTGTCTCAGCCACATTCCTTTCTGACTTTAGCTTTTCTCACTTCCATTTCTCTTCGCCTGCGCTGAGCTAACCGGCCAATCAGAGTGATTTCATTCACCGATGGGCTTGGCCATCTCCGGCACGATTCAAAATGCCACGGGGGACTGGGGCGACAGATGCTCACTGATGGCCCAATTTCCCATAAACCAACCGTCAGACTGGTGTGTCAGGGCCTTTAGAGAATCAAGTCTGTGTTTGCTGGTTTTGGTCTTTTTTGTGGGCACTAAGGAGATTTTATAAATTGCCATTTAAATATGAAGAAACTTTTCCAATTGTGTGAGTAACATTTCTTGTTATATGTATTTAATTAATCAAATGAATTATGACATAATTTGATGATTACTAATAATAACTACATAGTTACTTTTAGCCATACCTTGTACAGAAACACACACATTTGCACATTTAAGGTCTACAGAAATAGACACACTGCACAAGTTGCACGCGCACACACACACACACGTACATGACGCACGCGCGCGCACACACACAAACATTGCAGGTCTCTGGAGCTGCACCTTCAGGCCAGATTAGTTTGAGTGACTCAGAGGCAACTCTCCTGCTGTGTAATTGAACACTACTACTGTAGCCTCTCTGTTCACACACTTAAAGACACACACACACACACACACGGCCACATATACATGCATCGCTGTTAATGTGTTAAATCCCACATTGTGAGGAAAAAGATGAGAAAGTGTGTGAAACAGAAGTGAAGAAGGAATATTAAAGTGAGAATAAAATAGGGGAGAGGAGCAAACGAGAGCACAGCGAGATGTAAGACAGAGGGGTAAGAAAGAGAGAATAAAGCAGGGGAGCCTTGTCTTTCCTTAAATACTCTTGCTGAGATGCTGCTCCGCTGATCAAACGGCGAGAGAGAAGAGGTGAGGGGGCGCGCGTAGGAGGAGGAGAGAGAAAGAAAGATATAGAGAGCAGAAGAAAGGGATAGAGTATCTGCTGAACAGAGACAGAGAAAAATAAAGTAGGGAATAAGAGGGAACGGTGGCAGCCATCAAATTAGAATTGTAAGAGGTGTGACGGCACGGACAAAGATTTGACTTCTACAAGATATTAGTGCCCCCTCGGCTCTCTAGCTGTCCACCTCCTTTTTTTTTAATCTGTCAGGTTTCATTTCATCACACAGAAGTCAGTCACATACCTGTAACAGCAGCAGAAACACTGTCATCAGCCTACTGGCACTCCGCTGACGTCAGTGACAGTGACGGCCGCCATCTTAGGGATCTACAGCAGGAAGACAGAGAGGGAGACACAGTTTAAGAGTGTCCTCACACTGTGTGTATCTGTGTGTTGTTTGTGTGCATATGACAGCTCTTAAAAAAGCCTAATAGAGTTTGTACCCCAGTGGACTCAGCATCCTAGCGCCTACACACACACACCCACGCATGCACGCACACACACCAACGCATGCACACACACACACACACACACACACACACAGACTGGCCTGAAGTTCAGGCTTTAACTTAAGCTGACAGTCTGAACACACACTTGCCACACTCAAAGTAACATTAGGTGATATAGCTGTAAAAACACTCACACACTTTCTAACATTTTGTCATGAAAGCACATTTTTGTCAAGAAGTAACATGATGAAGGAGAGGAAACTGGAAAATGAAACACTGTGTAGCGCAGGTGTAATTCAAACAGCCATTTTTGGCAGCACTTAAAGTCAGAATACACAACTTATAATCAGTTATGCATAAAGAAATGCTTGACTCAGCTTAAATCATAGCTTCTTTTTGTTGCTAATACTGAGTCCTCTTCACACATTTAACACCACAGCAATCTATGTGGTCTAAACTGTGAATCATTTTTGCTTTGACACTAAAAGTGTTTGGTGACCAGATCTTTTAAAATTCATGAACTCTTTTTCTCACCAGCAAAACTCACCAAATGTAGCTGCAGTTTTGTACACTGTGTCACTGTAGTGGGCTTTGTAACAGTCCACTACTTTGTATCAAACTTCCTCTTTTTGGAAGAACGTGTATCTCTCCAAATCATAAAACCCCCCAACGATGATCAGCCATAAACTATAGTATAGTCAAGGTCCACTTCATAACATTACT
Organism: Plectropomus leopardus; assembly: GCF_026936395.1. Classification (NCBI taxonomy): domain Eukaryota; kingdom Metazoa; phylum Chordata; class Actinopteri; order Perciformes; family Serranidae; genus Plectropomus; species Plectropomus leopardus. Next base: position 19,452,940 of record NC_142178.1, read on the forward strand.
GTCTCTCTTGGTTGTTGCTAACACAAAACTGTTGCATTTAAAGAACAGAGCTTGCTTTGTGTTTTTTTTTTCCCTGTCAACAAATCTCAACATGTATAGCCCCTTTCCCACTGCACAAAAACCCACCAACACCCGCTAACATCTGGCTTTTTAATGTAATGGTAAAGCTCGCAGTGGGCATTCACACCTACGTCAAATAACTCTGCAGTAGTCAAGGGTGTTTACCAGCTCCGGACAGCCCCTTTGCCTGAGATGCAATGACAGGCTGTCACAAACAACCATCCATCTCCGCCCAAGCAGCACTCGAACATCATCCCAAATTTAGTTCGCTTGAGAGACACACTGAATAAGAGCAATAAAGAAGTAGAACCCACCATAACATTTTAATGAGCATCAATGCTGCATTCTTATGTTTAATAACCTGTTTTCCGGCCTGTCCATGAAGACGAACGTGACACACCAGAGTTGTGTACACAGCCCCAGTCTACTGGCAATGGGAAAGGGGTCTATTACCCATTTAGCAGGCATTCCTGTGTTTAAAAAACTCTTAATACACACACATATTTTAGTAGAGAAGGGGTATAAGACTTCTGTTCCCTGACCTTCCAAATTTAACAACAGCAAAACAATATCAAAAATCCCGTTTTCAATCTTTCACACAACTTGTGTAATGTAATCCAAGTCTCATTTATTCAGTTGTATGCTCAGTACTCAACAAACACATGAATTTTTGCTAAAACATCACAATATAAAACAATTATGCCTATGAGTAGCGTGCCCTGAGCATGCCTTGGCAAATACGTTTTGCATGTGTTTAGGAGGTACGCCTACTAGGCATACAAGTGGATAAATGAGACTTGGACTATACTGCAAAACTTAGTGAGTGTTTGTAAACAGATTAATACAGTTTGCTGTTTTTGAATGAGGACAACAATGACTATAAGTGTGGAGGAATGTTTAGATTCCTCATTCATCGTGGAGGCATGTAAGAAAAACAAAGTATTCTTCATGATTTCAATGTAACATGGGGTGATTATTTGATAAAAAATGTTCATTTTGCACATAAAGTATTACTTTAAGATACAGTGGGTACAAGATTATTGCCAGCCTCATCCTCTAAATTTAAAACCTAAAGCCAACATTTGTTCTTAAAAAGCATGATACTTTTCTACAATGATTATAGTGCTTAAACTATTACAAAATAATTGTATCAAGTGTGTCCAAAAATAATAAAAGCCAAACATTAATTGGTTCTAGACTCTTAATTGTGAGAGTTTGCAGCTTTTAGTTTTCTTGTCTGTTGGTCAGACATAAAAAGCAATCTGAAGACTAGACTCTTGGAAATTTTCCATGATTTTCTTACATTTAATAGACCACATGATTGATTGATTAATTTCAAAAACAGTAATTAGTTTGTTGTACCCATATTATTATTTCAGTAACATCTATATATAATGAAATGTTTTGGCAACTTCGAAATTATCTTTACTTAACTGTGAATCCAGACATGGCGACGTCTTTGACAGAAGACACTGAGACAGAGTATGCTAGTGTGTCGTGGGAGATGATGACTGAGAATAAGAGCTGTAGTCTCAGAGGAGAGTCTGGCTGCTATAATTGAGGTACATTTCCATATCAATCAGAACATAATTAAAGGTCCAATGTGTAGGATTTAGGGCCATCCTCTGTCAGAAATGGAATATAATATTCAGGACTATGTTTTCATTAGTTTATAATCACCTGAAAACATGGCTCATTGTGTTTTCGTTACCTTAGATGAGTCATTTATCTCTACATACGGAGCAAGTCCTGGTCCACTGAGTCCACAATGCTGCTCCACAATTACCCAGAATGGTCAAATCAAAAACTGGCTTCAGATAGTGCCATTCGTACTTTTCACATCATTAACTGCAGTTCTCCTACACGCTTGGCAGACAGGAGAAATTTCAGCTCTACAACCTCACCACTAGATTTCACTTAATGCTACACAAGTCAGACTAAAATATCCCCTCCAGTGCTAATCAAGTTTTTAAGCTTGTTAAGATTTCCATATAGTGTTTTTTTATATGTGACAAGACAAAAAGAGCGAATGAAGCAGTCAGTGCCATCACTGAGCATTCTCACCCTGGAACTGCAGTCAGGCCCCAAGGAAAGCCAATCAACCTTGAAACCAATTTTTCCCAGTGGCCACTCGCTGAATTGCAGCAAATAATAAAAATAAATTAAAATAAAATAAAAAATAATCGCCTGCAGCCCAGAAAGCATTTTCTCAATAGACCACCACTGTAAAAGACACATCTGTAAAACTGTTGACAGGACACCTTGAACTGCAAGCAACGTCAATATTTGAATCTGTCTATTATACATTTTTTTTTGCCATGGTGGTTTCAGATTTGCAAAACTTTCCTCAAGCTGAGAAAAGGGATTTAAAAATAGGCAACATTATCACAACAGAAAGTGAATGGAAAATTCCTGGGCAGGGCCAGTCGGAGAAACACCACTGAGCATATTCAGTGGACTGAATATAGGGTAAGTAAACCCAAAAGTTGAAAAAACTTTTTTCAAGTATACGCCAGGAAAAGGTACCATTTTTGGTCCAGTTTTGGTTTTATTAAAATATATGACTGCAGTGCACCAATGACACATTTCCGGGGTTAGTTACATCACAAACCTAAGGAAACCAATCCTGTGAACCTGTGGAGTGGGATTTTCCATAACACTAACGAAATGTGGAGATGTCATATTTTGATTCAGTTTGACTTCAGCTTGTCAGAACTGGCAATCAGGAACACGATTTATCTCAGATAAGCACATCATTATTGATTGTATAGTCAAGGCTCATTTGATCTATCACTGTTTACAAGTACAGGTATGTATGTTCAATAAGTGTAAGAGTCGAGCGTGAGGAGGTACGCTATACTGACTGAGGGGCGGGGTTGATATGCATAATATTATCTCTGTGAATACTAAATGAGGAAAAGGTGTAGAGTTACAGCTAAGCCACTTTAAGGCATGCAGTGGTGTTGTTCATGGGGGGAAAAAAACTCTAAATTTGTAATTTGAAGAACAGAGATTAATTTTAGGGGGTTAATCAATGCCAGGAGAGGAACTTTAAATAGAGCTCAAAATTCCACAAAATAAATTACTTTGACCCAGTGGGCTAATTAATCAGTTACATATGTTAGTTAATGAGCTTAAGTTGGATTTTTATGTGCAGTGTGTGAAGTCACGCCTTAACTAGCATGGACCCTCATTAGTTCATATGTCACATGCATTTATTCATACATTAATTCATGCTGAGTCGTGTACTTATTAATGCAGATAAGTCACGCACACTTATATTAAAGTGTTACATGACTGCATGGATCGTTTGTGTGAAAGTCAAGGAGTAGCTGTCCTTTTTTCAGCAAGGCCTGACTTTGAAAGGTGGACCGGCTTTGAAGTCAGCTATAAATAAGGAGATCATCACTCTAATACTACAATGTGATACCCGCTTATGTATTCTGAATTCATAATTCAAGCAGCAGCGCTGCACAAAAGCCTTTGTTTAACCATTAAAGATGAACCCCGCTGAGTAATTAAAGGTGGACTCCCACCAACAACACATGGAGCACCAGTTCAGACACTGTTTTAGAGCTCATCTGAAAGCTTTTCACCCAAGAAATTACTGTTTCCATTCAAGTATTTTATATCTATACAAGATCTTTCAATATGTGTAAACAGGTAATAAATAGAATTGTATGTTGAATTACTGCAAATCAAAGAAGTCTGACTTAGCTGAGTAGATAGCTGAGAGTTAGATAATTGAGAAAACCTCATTATGTGGCTGTAAAATTAATTTCCATGCATCCACCCATCCAGTTTATCCGGGTCAGAGCAGACTGCGTGACTTCCTCCTCGCAACTTCCCCTGCAAACTTCCTCCAGCTTCTTCCAGACGCCCCTGTGGGACTCCTGGGCTTAGGGTTGACTTGATGTCAGGACAGTGAAAACAGCTTCTCTCTCTGAGGGTAAAACGACTGAAGGCTCATAGCAGTGACCCTGGCACCTCACACTCTTTGACAGGAAACCTCAGGGAAAACAAGGATAAGCCGTCTCTAAATCCACAAAACACATTTACACAGGATTATAAAATTCCCTGAACTCCTGTGTTATCTGTGCGAGGAAAAACTGTTGGTCCACTGCTCTGTGGTCACAACAGATTCAATGTATTTCCTCCTGAGTCTGGAGATCAACAGTTGAGCATAGTTGTCTTAACAGGCTTTCCCAAAGGAGCTGAAGGCCAAAATGTGCTGCAAGAGAGAGTTTGGCCAGCCGAAGAGAGGACACTCAGATATTTGGGCAGCGGGGTCTGCATCATCACAATTTGTCTGTTACGGCTACTTTTGCAGTCAGGTGTGCACGGGTGTAAAGATGGGCAGAGCTCTAAGTGCCTCACAAACTTACCCTTCCTCCTCGATCCATGTTCACTCCGCCAGTTTTCTCCAAATATTACTCGTGTTGGTAGCAATGGAGAGGTTACATACCCTCAAAAAAGATGATGTGTAACTGAATGTGCTCAGTTTTACAGTCGAAGGACAAACGGTACAAGGTACAAGGTAGATTAGTCATTTATAAAACAAAGTTTAAAAAATAAAATAAAAGTTTGTTCTTGATCCTGCTGCATATTTGGAGTTGAAGGACGAGTTGATTAAAATTAGCAGCTACTTTGAAGACTCCATGCTGTTGCTTGGGCATGTTGCTGTTGATGGCGTCGTACAATTCCTGCAGTGCATCTTTTGAATTTTGCAGTCTTTTCAGTCTTGTGTCCTGTCGGCTCTGAACAAGGTCTGCCCATCCAGTGCAATAGCTTGATTCGGGATGTTAAGGGTTAACCATGTCTCTGTGAAGATGTGTGCAGAGCAGTCTCTGATTTCCAGTTTCTGAGTGAGCCTCAATCATATGTCATCCACATTATTCTCCTTTGACTACACATTAGCCAGACAAAGGCTTGCTAAAGGAATAGCTTCTTCTCTTATGTTTGTTGTCTGTTTAGATGATACTGGGCGTATTACTGCACTCCAGTCCTTTCAGTCAGTTGGTTGCTCCCATAATGGCCTAATAAAGATTTGTCAAGGACGACTGCCGATCTCAAAAGAAGGACAACAAAAAAATTGAATACATTAGCTTTCCCTTGGTCGATGATGATGTGTTTTTGACCTTCACTCATTTTGCAAATTTCTTTCATCGACTCCGAGGGGTGTGAAGCCTCATTAGTTGGACTCTAGTCACCTTTTTGAAAATGGGGACCATCCATGTCTGCAAGACCAAAGGAAATGTTCCTAAAATCCACTCAACATTGATAAAAAGATGTTAGTATCAAGTTTTTTTTCATGTCCTTCTTGAAGTTACAGTAAAGTAAAATCAAAAATGTCATGTAATGTAATGTAATCACTCCTCTCATCCATGTTTGCCAAAAAAGTAATTGCAAGCAAGTGTTACTGTAACAGTCACAAGATAGGGGGCAAAATCCAAAGCCCCTCACTTTGTAAATTTGGATGTCTATTAAATTTGCAGTCTTTTTGGCTGGACCGCAGCATGCGAGTACAGCTCCAGAGAAAGCAGCTCCCCTCCGCTGTGTGACTGTGTCAAACGTTAAGTGTATTGTTCTGCATTTTAACACATATTTCAGGGTTGCCAACTCTCATGCTCTGTGTCTTATCGAGCCGCTTGCGCTGAGCTTATTATTATTATCAGGGGCAGATGTAGTGATTTGGGGGCCTGGGGCCACAGGCACATTGCCTTATTTCCAACCTTTGTCTTAATTTAATATAAAACATCCCTAAAATATGTCTTCAGTTTACTCAATGATAGTAATAAAGTCCCTGAAAGAAAAAGGTTGGGAACCACTGTACACGGCACAGCCATGTACTAGCTTAACCTAGTCCTGTTAACCCTTAAAAATATGGACTGACATCACTTATTTGTGCTGCATTCAGGTGCTTTTCAAAAATATTTAAACCTTTGAAACATGAGCCAAGTAGTTTGATTGCTTTTAAAAACGTGGGGAAAAAGGCAATGAGCAACTTTTTTTTAAAGCAAAGAAAAATATCCAGAGATCTATATTTCTAATTATTCTAATTAGAATTTAAAATTACTCTACAGAATAATTTCATTTTTTTGTGGCATTTTTAGGTTATTGCTGTTATGTTTTGGTTTGGTTTGGTTTACTTCTGATTTATCTTTTTTTTTTATTTTACTTGTATATTTATTTATTAAGGAGGGGGTCATTTTCAAGTCATTTTCCTGTGTTTTTTCTTACTAATTTCTTGCTCATTTTCGGGTCATCTCTTCTTAAGCTGTTCATTGCCTTCTTCCCATGTTTTTGAAAGGAATCTGGCCAGTTTTCCCAGGTTTTAAAGGGTTAACACAATTTTCTCTTTGTGTTAACACTCTTCTATTACAGCTCAACAAGAAAGCAATGTCTGAAGATGCAAACTGCCTCACTTTAGCTTTGGCTAACCCTCATAATACATTTATTACATGTGGATGTCTTCTCTTACATTGGAGCCACTGTCTCTTCACAGCCCTCACAGAGAGGAGAAATAATTATAGTGACCAATAGCTCTTTCAATACACATAAAAGCATATCAGTATTGTATTTATATAGACTTGAAAAATCAGAAGTCATCCTTTAAGCACAGCAGGATGTCAGGATAAATCTCATCCTCCCCCGCACCTTCCACTTACCACAGGTGTAATTTCACAAGGAGACAAGGAGACTTGTCATCCCTAATATTTCATATAAATCATTTATCCCCCTCAATTAACTCTATAGAGTGTCCATGGCAATCTCACCTCTTCTCAAACATATGAGAGAAAAAGAAACAGACAGACGGAGACTCTGCAGCCTGTGGTTCATACATCATGGTCTTTCACACAGCAGCACCGCAGAGCAGTAAGTTCATTTGGGAGAAAGCTTCACTTTGACACTCAGTTATCACAGCTGAGTAGATAAACAAAACTGGATACCCATCACAGCTGATACAGCTAACATTTTCTAACTAGATACTCGCAGCTGATGTTAGTTGTTAGCCATAACACACTGTGACTTAGATGCTAAATAGCAATAGACGAGCAATAAGCCTGTGGTTCTTTTTGACCACTTGGTGTCAGCGGAAACCTTTTGTGGACAAAACATTGACATATCGGCACCTTTTAACTCTTTGAAACCTGGATCGACATGCTGCATTCAGATGCCTTTCACATTTTCTTCAGGTCATTTCCTGTTTTTTGTCATTTTTCTTTACTTTTCTTTTGTTTTTATGTAATTTTTTGCACATTTTTACAAACGTTTTGCAAATTTTTGGGTCATTTCTTGTTCACTTCCTCATTGCCTTCTTTTTGTTTTGTTTTTATGAGAAATCAAACAAATTCACTCAGGTTTTAATTTTATTAGCAAACCGTGCTTTTTTATATATCCAGTAGTTATGGAGCAAAATTATAATTCATTTGGAGTTGCGCTTTTTAGTAACCTGAAGAATATAAGTCTCTCTTTTCGCTCTGTCTTTGGATTCTACTAACTCCTGAAGGAAGCATCTGTCTCTTTACCAGCTAAATGGTTCACAGTGTTCACCAGTTAGTCACTATCTTTGTCTGCCCGATGTTTGGTGCGAAGCAGATAGTTTATATCACCATCATTACACCGTGACCTCCAGCATGCACTGGGGTGGTTTGCAGCTAAGTGTTCAGCGGTCAGGATGAGAGTCAGCACCTTTCGAGTCTAAGGCCATGGACTCTGACAGAAAACAGTGGGTTGCCTCCTCGAGGAGTTTTAGTATCTTGGGGTCATGTCCATGAGTAAGGGTAAAATGGACATGGAGTGTGAGATGGACCAGTGGTTTAGGGCACCATCAGCAGGCGTCAGACAATTCCAGTAAAGAGGGAGCTAAGCCAGAAGGCAAAGCTCTCGATTTAATGATCCATCTAGCTTACATCCCAACTCTCACCTTTGTTCATGATTTGGGTAGTGACAGAAAGAATGAGAACATGGTTATAGGTGGCTGCAATGAGTTTCCTGGATAATCAAGATGCCTCCTGGGTGCCTCCATCCTTTCCACATTGTCATTTAATACAGTGCATTTTTTTTTTATTATAGCTACTTTAACAATTTTTTTTTTGTCTCACACAACTGGCAGATGGTTAATCAGTGACAAAACTGCATTTGAAGGAGCACTAATACAATAACAGAAATATATCTAGAACAGTGAGATAAAAAGATGGACTGAAATACAGAGCTGGAGTTAGTACGCGGTCAGCCTCACCTGGCATAAACACTGAACGCGGGGGGAACAGCTAGCTTGGCTTGGTCCAAAGTTTTAAAAAAAAAAAAAAGACTTGAAAGCTCATAAGTAAATTAGTATAATTTACTCAGTCTCATTAGTTTAACTTTTACAAAACATGAAAAAACAGCAATTATTATGGTGTTTTCAAAAATGTTGAGCTATTCCATGAATCATCCCTTTTAAATTAAGAACTTTAATTTATTTATTTATTCAATAAGGCTTTTTTTTGGCCAGATGTCCACCGTTGCTGTGTCAATCAATGTCTGACTCACACTACTATTTCTCCCTGTTTTCTCTCTGTTGGACTGATTTATAGGTTTTATTATACATTTTACTGAAATAATAATATTTATTTAATAAGATTTATTAATTCATGTTTTTATTGTTATACTTTATTACCGAATGTCATTCCCATACCCCACACTACAATATATTTATAAGATTTGAAACTATATCATGTTGATATGTTATACTGTTTATTTCATCACACACTATAATATATTTCTAATATATTTTCATGTTTAACATACCAACACTTTTTAACATAACCTAATCTACTTATAGTCTGGTGTATGCTGTTTACATATTTTACACTGCAGTTGACAATGCTGCTATTAATCAAATCACACCACTTTAACTTTCACCTTGTAAATTTGTCTTTTATGGCCATTGGATAGTTTCTGTTTTTTACTAATAATCTTATTTTAGTTTCACATACTTGTTATTTATTTTTTTACTTTATTTATCTGTACTTATATTTGTCCTTGTGCTGTTGCAACAAGTTAATTTCTCCTTTGGGGATCAACAAACACTGATCTTTATCGATAGATAGATACTTTATTAATTCTTCACAGGAAATTACATGTGTTATGGCAGTTCATTCACAGCTAACCACACACAACCACACATTATATAAAAGCACATTTGTAATTATCCATTGGAAAAACAAAAACTCTTCAAAATAAATACTAAATAATAAATACTAAAAAAAAGGAACCTCAATTCTAGAAAGAAATATCCAACATCCAGTAACAAATACTGTGTAGTGTATAACATTTCAGCATATAAATCTTATTCTTCTTAATCTTCTAAATCTTATTTTTTATGTCTTGTTTTTATCTTTATTATTTATTTATTTATTTATTTATTTATTTATTTATTTATTTATTTATTTATTTATTTATTTATTTCCTCTGTAACTTTAATGTAAAAATAGCCCCCTCTCGCGGTCACTTTATCTCCAGGACATCCCCCCTTTAAAATCTGGCTCACTTTCACTCCGACTTTGGACCAATAACAACAGAGCCCTCATTCAACCTTTTTTTTCCGGAAGCAGTCTGAAGTCCAGCACTCCTTAGACAGATAATAAATCTCCTGGATATTTAACATTTATGCAGATGTACCTGCAGATGTCACCTGGCTTGCAGTCCGCCGAGCGCAGGTGAGTTGTTGTTACTGCTAACGTTAGCCTGTTAGCCGTTAGCTTAGGTGTATGCACATTAACTAATGTAACGTAGCTCTCGGCTCACAGTGTGGCTACACTTTGGCAGCTTACGATAAATAAGTGTTTGTAAAACTGAAGTAATGTGTTCAGCGTAACTTCCATAACATTGTGGTTAAGTTTTTCGTGTGTTAGTTTGCAGTGTTGCCGATGTTTTAAGGTAACATCCGCAAACGGACATATTTGGGTCAGCTAGCTTAGCACAGCAGTCAACGGTCAGCATTTCCTCTGACAGCAGAGAGCAGTTTTACACCGCTAATGAACATAACTTAAAATTAAATAATTCCTGTTAACTTACGATTGTAACAGCAGTATTGGGGAGCAACTAGTTGCATTAAATTACACAATAAATGTATTTTTAATCAGTTATTGAGGGAAAAAATTGGTTAAATTACAGTTACCAATTAAAATGTGGGTGATTACAAAGCGTTTAAATACAGGCATACAGGGTTCCCGCGGATCCATAAAAAAAGTCTTAAAATGTATTCAATTAATTAATCTATGGATAAGGCCTTAATTGGTATTAAAAACGTCTTAAATCAACCATTCAAAAGTCTTAAGAATACAAAGACATGGGAAGTTGGACATTTTTTTTCTGAAATTGCATTGTAACATTTCAAAATTATGGGTAAAATCTTTATTTATTTATTTAGTTAGTTAGTTATTTTTTGAATAATTTACCGAACCCCTCATCTTAAACTCTCCATGATGGGTATTAAAGCTACGGAAGCCCAAATACAAAGTGAGAAACACAAAATCAAAATCATTTATTCTGTCGCTTTACTTTTTTTTTTTTTGCTCTGCAAGTATTCCTTCTTTTGGCATATTTTTGGACAATGCGGGTCAGCAAAGCTGTTGAGACAAATTTAAGCGCGGCATTTATTCACCATTCAGAAAAAGAGGTTGTACTTCAACAAAGGGGTTCTCAGTGGAGTGCTAAACCCAAATCCTATGTGGTTATATCTAAATATTGAAAAGGTTGCACATATCAAGTCTTCAAGTCAAGGAGGATAAAATACTCACATTTCACCTATTTATTTGGCTAACATCACTGGATCATACAGCAGTATGCACTCATGTTTTTAGGTCTTTTCGGATTTATTGCCCTGTTTAAAATGTTTGTTAGAAAAGTAATAAAAATAATTTAAATTTGAAATGGGCCATTATGCATCATGGCTACTTTTACTTTTTGTACTTTAGGTGTATTTAAATGTATTTTACATTTTTGTATTGCTACTTTTATTCAGCTAAAAGCCCTGAATACTTCTTCCGCCACTGATCATCCGCAGTGGGTAGCTTTTTAAGTGAATCCAACAGGGAAAAGGCAAGAAAGTTACACCTTCCTTACAATTAAAGTGCTCCTCCCTCCCCTCACTTCACTGTTTAGGTCAGTATGTCATGTTAAGTGCCAGACATAGAGTATATGCAGTATATTACGCACATGAATAGTATTCCATTAAGCGCATCATGCTCTCGTTGTTGAAGAATATAATTGTAGTGGCTTGAGCAGTTCCCAGTAGATCTCTCCCCCAGAGCTGAAATGAAAATTATGCCCTTTCCACTAACGAGCTTTCTAACTGACCTCCACTGAAGAAATGGTCTCCGACCCTTTTGAATCTTCAAACACTACTTCCCAAATTATATGTCTAGCAGGTTTAGGAGTTCTTGAAAATATCCCTCCACCTCCAGGCAGTAATCACACTCAAGATCAGTGTGTCGCTACACCTGCTGAGCACAGGAGGGTCAGCGATCTGCCTCCTCATCCTGAGTCACCAAAAGGATTTTTTGTACTTCCTGACACACGTCAATAAGCTTCTCCTGCACTGGAGCCTTTCAGCTCACACCTCTCTGTTGAATTCTCTTCAACTCAGACAGGTTTAAAAGAGCCTTCTTTCCCAGCTGGACAGCTTCACTAAACATTCATTACCACCAGCAGGTTCTTGGTTGCTGCAGTAATTTAAAAAGAAAAAAAAGGCCTTGTGTTGACAATAGAATATTCCAAAAACACAACACTGACATATTAATTTCAAGGTCCAAAACGAACTGTTTTGCTTAACAGTCAGGGTGGCGAGTAGATGAAAAAAAAATTCACCAGCCAATTTTTTTACCAGCCAAAAATAATAAATTGCTTTTGACTATTGGAATTTTGTTTTTTTTGGTACTTACCTTGTCAATCAATATTAATTATGAATTTTATCATAGTGTGCTGTATAAATGGTAGTAGTGTATGCTGAAATATGAATTAAACCATTTCAACAGTAAAGGGTAACGTATAAATTAAAATAAAATTATAAATTAATTAATAAATTCAGTGGTATTCATCTTAAGTGCAAAATAATTATTTATTAGGGTTTTTAATTTATCTGTTTTTTAAGTTACAAAGACAGTATAATAAAAAAAACTGGGCGAGGGGAGAGCCAGGATACAGCATGTTAGAGAGGGAGTGGAGGGGGTCTGCAGGGTCTGTGCCCACTGTGACTGTCCTGTAGATTTTTCACATTTGCATACAAGCGCCACACCTCACAGCATGAAGATATACCTACAGCAAACCACAGCTTTCTCCAACACCTGTATGAAGTTCCTATTTTTCTACCAGCCAGATTGGCAGGTGGTCTTAATGATTTATTTGCCAAAGACTAAATTAACTCACATTTGGCAAGTGGCGAATGTTAATCTGGGGCTCTGATTAACACTGCATAAGGTTGTGGTTAATGAGCCAACAAGCCCAGACTTATCCCTGTTTTTAAACAATTGTCATCCTTCTCAGGGTTTTCAATTTTGATTGATGCTGTCCAGAACAGCTATAAACAGCTGTGCCTTAAGATTTGGTCGGACAACACATACCACAAACTAGTTTGTATCATGCAGGGATGTATAAACTTTTTCAATGGGGTCCAGATAAAATAAAGTGAACTCTCTGGGTGCCAGCTGCTTCTCATGTCATGCATGTTATAAAATAAAAAAAAAAAATTTTTCACCTTGTAGAGAAAAAACGTTTCAACTTTCCACCGCTCCTTAAAACAGCCCTTGCTGTCGACTTCAATCGTCTTTCCTGTGGGTGTCTGCTACCTAGCAGGGGACGTTTGCTATTTGGTCACCGTTCGTTTGCTTGTATACCGTCTGTTTATAAAAACACATTAGTTCAGCCTGCGTAGTTCCTAGCTGAACAGAAATATTTTTTTTTGCTTGATTAACCAGTTATGTGTGGCAAACCACATAGTATATTTTGAACAACAGGGCCATAATTGGTCCCTGGGCCAGACTTTGGACATGCCATGTTTTGTGCATACTAATAACTGTAGCCTGTTTCTGGCCATCTCATCAACTTTAAGTCCAAAAATATGTCCAAAATTGCTCTCTATGCTGGTCTCCACCAACTTCTGATGTAGCTAGGAGGCTATATTGGCAGAAATAGAATACCATTATACAGTGGAATATAAAAATTCAAGTGTATTAGTGTGTAATCACCTGAAGCTAAGAATCGTTGTGTTTGCGTTGCCTTAGAATAAGCTGCTCATATCTACATAAGGAGCAGGTCCTCTTCAACAGAGGTCGGCATGTTGTTCTGTAGTAGCCTAGAATGAACAAACTAAACACTGGCATAAAGAAAGCATTTGTTTTTGGTCTTCGATTAAGGACCTTTCTAAGTAATGGCAGAGTTGTAATTTACACTCATATTGATCTAAACATATTCCGACCTCAGTGACACAAATCAGTCTTCCCCATGATCTATCAAAGTGGGCCAGCTGCTGAGCCTTTTGGAAAGTGCAAACTAGATTTTACTGCACGTGTTGTACCCATATGATATGACATAATATGAGATCATGGCTTTTCCTCTTTTAAGCTCCTCGCTATAGAGAGGGCCATTTGTGTTTTTGCGTCGGCCTTTCCTTGAATAATAATTATATATCTATAAAATGGAAAACAGATAAGTGACCACCACTACTTTTCAGAGCCCAAGGTGATGTCTTCAAATAGCACGTCTTACTTTATCAACAGTCAAAAACCCCCAAAGTAATAAAATTACAATAATCTAAAATGGCACGTCCTGGCAGTGTAGGGGTTGGGGCACTGACCATTTGCCGCAATGCCTACAGTTCCTGTCATCTCTCTACTGTCGGCTATCTACTATAGCCAAAAAAAAGCCCCCTACCAGAATAATTAGAATAAAGACAATGATATAAAAGAGTTGAGTTTTACTCTCATTTTACAGGATAAAAAAAAAACAAAGAACAACCTCACAACACCACAAACAATTTTTTGATTGCTAAATTACGATCAACGATCAACCAATGTCAACCAATTTTTTTTTCCATTTTCTTTGATTCATTGACTAAAAGTTACAGTAATATCAGACAAGCACTCACCAACAACTGGACTCATCTACACATTTCCATGTCCTTGAACTCCAAGAGAAGAGCACAAAAAGGTGATGGCTAAAACCACTGGGCTGAAAACAACATTTTTGTGTGTTGCAGGCTCCCTTTTCCAAGTTAATGGTGAAGAGAGTCCAGTGAGGGCCTGGATTTGACCGATCGACCCACAGAGGTACAGTACAGGTCGGGTACTGTCGAAGGCTAATGGCTCGCCATGTCACACCAGGTAAAGCCTGCTGAAAAATTTTGAAATGTACCAAAACGAAATATCACTTCACGCACAGAATATTGGAAAAATGGAATTGTGCTGAAGAGAGGGCAAGTGGGACTGCGAGTGTGTGTGTTAGGGCAAGTGTGTAGGTGTGTATGAGTGAGTGAGCGCATAGAGGAGCTGATCCTATCAGACTCTTGTCAGGTCCTGTTGGGTTTTTCTATATAAACCTGTGAGCAAGGAGACTTGTGCTGCACTTACACTTTTTTTAACCCCCCTCCTGTCCATATGTCTCTCGCTCACTCACTCACTCACTCTCACACACACACTCACACTCTCACACACACACAAACACACTGTCAGTCTCTTCCTGTTTTCCTCTGTCTTTCTACATTTCCCCCTTTCTCACATCATTAGTCTCCCCATGTCTCTCCTTGCTCTCTCCCTGGAGCTCAGTGAGGATTTAGGCCTCCTCTCCTCCTAGACTCACCTACATCCTTTCATCCTGTTCCCTCCTCTCATCCTCCTCCTCCTCACTCCCCTCTCCCTTCTTTTCTTCTCTCTTCTCTCTCTCTCCCCCCCTCCTTGCTTAACCTGCTTCCTGAGCCCAAAAAATAAACCCACACACAAGCAAACACACACTGACACATTACACACTGTGCACACGCATACAGAATCAAGCCCAAACCCATCTGCAGCCAGCAGCACAACATCTAATCCTTATGCTTGGGGAAGAGGGGGGGCTTGCAGTCATTCCTGCTCTCTTTCTGCCCCACCATTCATTTTCTTTTCTCTTCTTCAATCATTTTTCTCCATCCTTAAATGCGTGCCCAGCATCCCACTGGTAGGTGCTGCTTTTGAGGACGCACTAGAACAGCTTCCTCTTTTCTTTTTTTGGACCTTTCTTGTCTAGTCCAGTGGTCGTCACTCGCATGCCACAAAGACACAAGCAAACCACAAAAGCCAATTTCACTCTTCGGCACACCTTCTAGTAAAAAAAGTGAAATAAGCCGGTGTAGTATTACATCGGGATGAAAACCTGAAGCCTGTAAGCTGTGCGTGGCACATGACCGAAAGCCGCTGGTCTTGAAGTGATGATGCGTGTGATGCTGCTGTCCTGCTGTGCTGGACGCTGCTGCCGCCCTGTGGCCGCCCGCTTGAACCGCACCACCCCCAATAATGACCATTTGATTTTTTAGAGGAGTTGCATCACGACCCTCCCTCACACACCACCACCATCACCACCACCTCTACCTCCCCTATCCATCCACCCCCACCACCACCATCACCACCACAACCCCTCCTCTCTGGGTTGGATAAATATTGCTGGAAGATATATAACGTGTTGCTATGGTGATCAGCTCGTGGGTTTTTTTTTTTCATGGCATTTGTGGAAGACAGGGACATGCTGGTGCACAGGGAGCTCTGAAGATGTGGTGTGTGTGTGTGTGTATGTGTGTGTGTGTGTGTGTGTGTGAGTGTGTAAGCATATTTATGTTTGAGAGAGAAAAGGATGGAGGGATGGGAGGAGTGGGGTGGGGGGTCTCTTTGAAGAGTAGCAACATTCACAAAAACACAGCAGACCCAAAAATAGGAGACAATCTCTTAGACCTTGTGTTTTCATGCACGCCACGCACCGCTCACCTACCGTAGCCTATGTGCACAAAACTAAAAGCCCTGATGAGCAGCCATCTCTCGGGAGTGTTTAACCTCTCTTCCTCCTCCTCTCCTCCTTCCCTGTCTCCTCCACCACCTCTCCATCTCCCACCGCCGCCACCCCTGCTCTCCGGCTGCTCTATCTCTCTGGGGACACATTCTCAGTCTGCCTGATTGGCTTCTGTTTATGTGCATGTGCTAATGTGTTTGTGTGTATGTGAACGCATAAGCATGCTCTCCTCTATCAATTAGCGCAAGCTGGTGCAGCAATTAACATTATCCATTGTGTTTACGTCAACGCACATCCGCACATGCACACGAGGGATAACTAGTGCATCATTGATCGCCAGCTGTCTGCCGTTGAAGACTCCCTAATGGTCAAGCCCACACAGACGCACAATTGCTATGACGGAATGGACATTTGTGTGTCTGTGTGTGTGTGTGTGTGTGTGTGTGTGTGTGTGTGTGTGTGTGTGTGTGTGTGTGTGTGTGTCAGTAATGGTTCACAAGACACACCACCAACTCTTTCAGACCAGACGGCATCCTAGGAGACACCTATATGTGTGTGTTTATGAGAGTGCGTGTGAGCAGATACCAGCGCAGCCCAGATGGCCAACTTCGAGGGGTTTTCTGGAACATTCAGACACTTGTTGCTTCTCGTCATGTCTCTCTCTCTCTCCCTCTCTCTCTCACACACACACACACACACACACATGCACAGTGCCTCTTTTGAAGTGTGAAACAGCTTGCGGTCAGCTCTGCTCCTCTTCCATGGTTCCATCAAATAGCAGCCTTTAGAGCCTTCAGATACATGATGAAACAAAAACAACCGTGCAGTGTTAGCAGAGGAAAGCAAGAACAGATATTCTCGCTGGATGTGGTGGATAGGACAGCGTAGATCTTTCTCCTCCTCTGCAGTGATGGGCTGGAAGAGTCAGGAGATCAAGTACTTGGACGATCCTTTAAAAAGTTGACACAAAGGTGCTGTTGACCTGGTAGCTTTCCTGTAGATCATCAAAGGCTGTGTCGCCTCCTCTGTTTGTGTCTTAAGGTGTGGTGGTTCTTTGGCAGTGATTTAGTTACGATAAACAGCAGTGCCTAGTTTCCAAGAGCTGTTGTGTGTGCTGGCATTGACGCCAAACCGGCTGTCAGATCAGAGATAAACATGGAACCAAATACCTGAAAGGACTTCTGCTATTAAAGGGGGAACACAATTTTTCTGCCTATTGTAGTGACTGTAGAGAAGTTAATTGAGGGCGAGAAGGGGTCAGAAAGGGGGAGCGTATTATAATTTGTATTTAGGCTGAAGGGGGGGTAGTCTCAATTTTTGGGGAGAGTAAGACAGGGGCTTTTTCTCTCACCTATCATATATTTTATTTCTGTGCCCTGTGCTGAGTTCATGTGCCCAATTTCTAATCTCACTTCTTCTCTGCACATCAGTGGCTGTATTAATGTTGCATTAAGATATTGAGGTTTAAAGTTGAGTGTAACATTTTAAATTCATTATTCAGGTGCCCAGGTAGAGTGCATACTATTAAGTTTATGTCCTTAACACAAAAGCCTTGTATAAGGCCGGCCCAGGGCCCTCTCCTGCATGTTCTCCCCTCTCTCCCCTGTCATATCTCTCTGTCACTATCAATAACACATGAAAAATGCCAAAATATCTTTTAATTATTGATGCTTTGCCTCTTCTAGTAAACAATGGTTAAACAAATATGCATGTATTATTTTTAAATATTGACAATGGCCTCATGGGGGTTTAAATAAAATAATGTTCAGCCCTCCTCTTCACCTTGATAAAATACATATAGTCCTTTATAACCTGAAAAATTGCTTTTTATCAGCCACCTCAGATGGCTTCTACATCTACAAAGATTTCACAATGCTCTGAATTTAATCTTTTAATATTAAAAAAAAAAAGTTGGCAAGCATACAAGCTGGTTGATTTTTGGACAATTCCTAAATTAAATTATAATATATGCAAATGTTAATTTGAGAGACTTTGACTCAGAACTGCTAAGTTATAGCCAGTGAAAATGATCATGTTACCTGAGTGCATTTCACAGGTGAAATGCACTCAAAATTTGTAGTAATGATGCAAGTTGAGATATACATGCATCATCCACATTTTGACAAAAAGGACCAGCAAACAAAAATTTGGCATTCTAGTTACAATAGCTTGCAATATCAAAAAACAAATGAATAACTTATTACATAGTGATCCTGTAGGCTTTAAACATGGATAGACATTGGATGAAATTTGTAGGAGTGTTAAAAAAGAAGTGTGAAAAATATCTGTGTAGGTGGAAACTGTTGTGGCCTACTTGGACAAATAGGTGTGGAAAAAGAAAAATAATTTTTCTTTAAGGCCTTGTGGTTAGGATGGTTTTGGCGCTCACCTAATCAAAAGTCCCTTCTGGGTTGTGTTAAGAACTTTTTGATATATCCTTTTCACTAACAGGCACACAAACAGGACTGAAAGTGCAGTCTTCTTGGAAAGAGGTCATAAGATTTCTAAACAGTCTCGATACCCTTGTCACTCCAAGTCTGTCCTAATCACATTCATTTATTTAGTGTTAAAAGATGCTATTGCCCTAGAAAGTACATAGCCAACTAAAACTACTTATCAGTGTAACTACAAGTAATGCACCAAGTCATCTCAAATGACACCTAAAATGCTGTTTTTATGGGTTTTTTTCTAAATAATTTTGTCATTACAGTTTGTGTCTTGGTATCCTATATATGTCCTATTAGGTTCTTTCACTATGTTTCCTTATTGGATATATATATATATATATATATATATATATATATATATATATATATATATATATATATATATATATATATATATATATATTACTGCTATTTGTTTAAATGGAAAAGTACTAATCAAAATTGTATGTGCACATTCAAATTTTTTCCATCCTGCTTTTAACAAAGCGTTTCAGGTCAGTGTGTTTGTCAGAAGAGAAAAAGAGGACAAAAAGATTAAGCAGAACAGAGTGGACTGCATTGCCCCCAAGTGTTCGCAATGTTGAACTGCACAATTGTCTCAAAATTAGTTTGAAGTTTGTTGACAGGCTGCTTTCACAGAACTCAAATAGAGCAATACAGTAACAAACTGACAGATACAACCACTACGGTCTCCTTTCAGTAGATTCTTTATTCCTTTGCCCTTGGCGACTGACGACAGAATAACTGAATATCAAGTTCTGTCGAGGAAATAAAGAGATTATTAAGGAATTGGCGTTTGTTAACTGAACAGGCACTGTGAATGATAATAGCTGAAACTCTCAGGTTTTTCCACTTCATTGCACCTTTTTATGCCTTTTGAGACTGGCCCGAGGTAATTCATAGAATATCACTTTTGAGAGGAAAGATTATCCTGCACAGAAATAAGACCTTGCCAAGCAGGCTGTGCGAAGAGTCAGTAAAACACCGAATCCAACTCGTAGAAAACTCAAAAGAGAAACGCTTGTATCTTCTTTAATGTCAGAATAGTTATTGTACATGGACATCCCAATGGATTTGCACTTCTTTTTACAATATGTACCACATATAACAGCACCTACATGTTATTTACACACATTACACAAGATTGTATCACAAAGCAGTGTGTGAAATTGGCAAAACAAGTGTCCAAAGCTTTGCTGAGCCATCACACCCAATAATCCGGGAATTGGCTAAGCAAAATCAAATGTCACAGCCGTCGGCCCCAACTAGTTCACAGGTAACTGTCCCCTGGGATTTTCTAGGTTTAAAGCTGAAATCACAAGTGAAAGTGTCGTGACTCTTAAATATGAGACAAAATGATGACAACTCACAAGTTAATGTCCTCATCAAAGGCCCAAATGTAAACAATGTACTAATTTACAAGCTTTCTGCTCTTAATGCAAAAATGCAACAACCAGTAATTGGACAAATGTGTTCCGATGTGAAAGGGAAACAGTGGATAGTTGGATCACTTGTAAACATGACAACAACTATGAACAGTGTGATTGGAAACTTGCAAATAATGCAGGATGGGTACTTGAACAAATCTTTTTTGGAAACACCTCTTGCTTGTTCCACTACTCCAAGTGTCAGCTAATTCTGACAGTAATGATAGTCGCCATTGTCTGTGTAAATTGGACTGACCTGCTTTGTGATAAAACCCTGGTTTGAGCTGCAAAGAAAAAAAAAAGAATAGGATGAATTTAAGTAGGAAATAATTCGGTCAAGTGGGTGCTGGATTTGCTAGAACCCCGCATCCACAAGCACACATACAAACACTCACGCGCACACACACACACACCCACACTCACTGTTGCACAACAACCAGAGATACTGTAGCAGCTTTCTCAAAGGCAAAGACAAGTACAACACAGTAAGTGGCAGTTCTGCTGTCAGATACGCAAACACACAGAGCAGCAGCAGAATGAGATACACACGCTGACAAGCATTTTTAGTCGAGCCACACAGCGAGGAGGTGGTTCAGCCTCCCGAGGAGCCGGGTTTCAGTCCAGTCTGGTTTGGCCAGCACTCCACAGAGGAGGAGGAGGAGGAAGTATGCTTGAGGAATGAGGGGAAGAGAACTGCAAACAGTAGGCATCAGCCAGTTTCATCTGATTATCGGATGTGAAGCACAAAGGAGCCCGGCCAAATAACAATGTCTAAACGCAACATTCTGCACTTTAAGGATTTCAAGTGTGATGTGTGCTCGCTTCTCTATCAGATCTACTCGGGGCAACAAACAGGAAAAACATTTTCTGGGGGGGAAAAAACTACTGCAGAGAGGATGTGTGAGACAACGGGGGGGGGTGGTGAAAGAAAAAATGAAGAAGGGAATATATGTGTGGATTGGTAATAGTTAAGTTTCTTTATTTGTAGCATCGCAACTAAGATGAAAAGGAGGAAGATTTCAATGGTCGGCCAAGGCATCAGTCCTCATCATCTGTCCAGTCGGCCACCAAGGAGAGGACAGACGAGGGATTAGTGGTGTCGGAAAAGTTCAGAGCATCCTGTTACGTTTATGAGTAGGTGAGTCTGTGATGACATCACTACAGGGGGCAGGGCCTCGTTTGCGATTGGCTGTGGAATCCAAATGGAGCGCCATCTCCTCAGCAATGAAGGTGTTGAGGTCCACATCATGAAGACCATTCCTACGACGACCGAGGGACTGGGCAGGATGCGTTGGGGAACCAGGAGGACCAGAACGCACAGAAATGCTTGCCATGGCACCGCTAAGGCCTGGAGTGAAGAAAAAAAAAGAAAGTATGAAGCCACAGCAACCTTCAGCGTCTCATTCTTATAACACAACAGCCTCCTGCTGAACATGGCATTTTGACCTACCATGCAGTGCTATGGCCTCTCTGAAAGGCTGCAGGTCAGTCTCGACAGAGCTGCCCGTCTCTGGGGGCGATGGTCGGCTTGCAGACACCATGGAAACTCTTGGTGGGGCACGAGCTGTCCGGGGAGGTGGAACTTTGCCACACAGGAAGCTGATGAGGTCCTCACGCCTGATGGTTCTTCTGCGTTTCTTAACCCATGCAATCACATCCTTATTCCTACGCTGGTGGCCCAAGTGGATGCCCAGGTCATAACTCCGCTGGCGGGCCTCCATACTCTCTGGTGACACACAAAGACAAATATTTTTATTACATCTGGACACTACAAACAAAGTGAATCTAAACCAATCTCATTTAAATACAGTAATTCCAGCAACTAAAAAAGAAAGCGAAAAACAAGAGGAGTAATAGGAGTTACTTGCCTTTATACAGGTTAGTGACAGCTGTGGCTGCGTTCTGAAAGGGCACCCAGAGAGAGAGGCCCTGCTGCTGACATACTCGATCTGTTAATTAAATTCACATAGTGAGTCATATTGTCATAACTTTCCAATGACAGATTGTTGTCACTTTTGCTACATAAACTCCAGAGTCCCTTTCTCAAGCTCAAGTTTCTTTTATGGAGTTCAAGCCTCAACAGTAAGAAAATACAGATGTGCTGTGCAGATGTGATGTGTGTCCCAAAAAGGAAACTAACTAGGATGACCACTAGGATGGTCATTTTCAAAATCATATTTAATCTAATGCCTGCCTTAACACAGCCTTACCTACCTACACGTAAAATAATTGTATTGGTCTTGTGAAAAGCATTGATCAAACAAAACATATTTGTTGAAAAGCAAAACAACTTATGCATAAAACAACAGAACAACTCCAGCCAAGGATTGACTTAGCCACAAAAATACAACAGAAACTTGGGGCCTGTGCAGTTCTCCACTGCAAGCTATTCTTTCACAGTTGAAATCTTGACTGCAAATCCTTACATCTAAAATCTGCAGGAGCTGTCTATAGGGTTTTCTCTACAAATGACTCACTGATGTTAACTTCTGTGTAGCTGCAGCTGTGTTTCAGTCTGAACATACAGTGTGTGTGTGTGTGTGTGTGTGTGTGTGTGTGGGGGGGGCTTGGAAGCAAAAGCATTTTGCCAAGCAGGATTTCTGGACTAAGTGGGGGATAATGACTGCACTTGACAAGTAGTCAAGAGCCTGTCTGGCAATTTTGTGAACAAAGCCACCTAGAAGAATAATTTCACTCCCACTGAAATAACTTAATGGTCAAATCTAACGCAACCATGATGTCACAGATTTAAATATAGACGTTTTAAATGGAGGCCCACGATTATTTCCCGTTTCAGTATGTGCTAACTGCAGAAGCTGACAAGTTTTTTTTTCCAAAGCAACACCATGTATGCGTTATGTTACCATACTATGCAAAACGAGAATTAAGAAATTGTTTACTTTAATCCTATCGCCATTTTGTTCTGGATGTTGTATTTACAACAATGCAGTCGTCAGCAAAAGGACCTTGGGATTGTGTGTTGGAATAAAATGACATTGTGCCGTTACTTTCAAATTCCACCATACCACTGCGACAATTAATTAACTATCGTTGTGTTACACCATCAACAAACGAGTTGTTTTCAGTCGGCAAACTCCTCCCTGTGTATCGCCATTTTGACGAGCTAGGTAACTGTTAACGGGTGGACAAAAACATTTTAGTGTGAGCCATGTTGAGCTCAACCTGGTCGAATAAATGTACTTAAACTGTGATAACACACACACCGCTGAGTTGGCCGGTGGTTTGGGAGCCAATTAGCTCGACTACTTGTCAATGCGCTTAGCGGTGGAGGACCTCTGACAGCACAGGCCACTGTGAGACAGACTCAGCCCTGTTGTCCCACTCTCTGACACGGTGACCGGCTGTTAGCAGCTGCTAGCGTGTTAGCTTCCCTCGGCTAACAACGGAACGGGGTCACGATATCGACGAGAGAAGCATAGAATAACCGAATTTATTCGTAATTTAAATAATATGCATTCTAGTTTCACCTAACAACAATGAAAACAAACATAGCAGTGAATAGCTATTAATGTTAGCCTAGCCGGTGCCCTTTGTGTCTCTCTCCGCTAGCTGGATTAGCTTTCATTAGCATTAGCTCTGACAGTTAGCTAGCTTGACTTGAACTTCGGTATCGTTGGTACAGACCTTTGTAGAGCTGTGCTACCGCGGTGGCCGAGTTTTGAAAAAGGTGCCACAGTTTCTGTTGGCTTTGCTCCGTCTCCTCCTCGTTTGGATCATCCCTTTCGGCCTCTGCTAGGCACTGCCGTTCCCATTTGGAGAACCAGTGTTCGGGGCCGTGCTCTTGGATCTCCGATTCTCCCTCCTCCTTCTTCTCCTCCATAGCTAACGTTAGGCGTTAGCTAGTAGTTTACGAGCTAGCCTTCGTGTTAAATATAGGATCGATTGATTTCCGGGGACACTTAACCGTCTATTCCTTTGTATTCTATAAGCGAAACCCTTATGATCAATAGAAAAGAAGAAAAACGATCGCTGTTAAAGTAGCATTGTTAACATGTTTAGTTCCGCCCGTACGCCCAGTGTAAAACACACCAAACTAAAGAGCACGATGACAACACCTAAGAATTTCTGACGATGGCCACGCCCCCTTTGTCGTTATGCAAAAAAATGATTGGCTGTAGAGAATTTTCTGGGCGGGTCTCTGTGCTTAACACGAAGCCTGATTGGACAATGGCAAAAAAGAGAAAAGGTCAGAGAAAACCAAAGTTGATCCTACCCAGGAGAGCCTCTCAAGCCTGCCGCACAGCATTCTGTACGGCAGGGGGCAGCCTGGCCATGATAATGTGGACCACAACAATATACGGTCCTCCATATGTTTACACCGTCTACTGTTAGTGTGCTTTTGGTTTGAGGCTGCTTTTCATTGTTAAGGCAACCCCTTAGTTTCAGTTTACACTATCCTTGATACTGGAGACCAGTGACAATTACAGGATCATGGGGATTTTTTTATTGTTATTTTTTACTTCTTAATTATTATATTGCTTTATGTTTGTGTACAGTGTGTGTGTGTGTGTGTGTGTGTGTGTGTGTGTGTGTGTGAGTAAAGGTATATATATGTATTTGTGTGTGTGTGTTTTATTTTATTTATTTCCAGTGATCTATTTTTCAAGGGAGGAATAAAGGATTATCCTATATATTATATGGTTTTATTGTCATGTAGGTTTGCACATACAATATGATATATATATATATATATATATATATATATATATATATATATATATTATGAATATAATATGGGGGGTGTATAAGAAATGTGTAAGAATATGCCAGAAGAGGAAGAGATGTACAGTACAGAGCCACTATAGTATCTCAGCTGGTAAAGAGTCATCAAGTTATGAAATGATTCAGTAATTTCAGCATTTGTGTTTCTTAAAATTAGTGGCCATAGCAGTCCAGTTACGGTTGTAGGAGCCAAACCCCTGAGCAGAGAGTATACCACTTATAACTACAGCTTTTTATTTGTGAGAGTAATGAGAATGAGAATCTGTTATTACCTCTTTCAAAAGCATAAAATGCAAACTTAAGTATGTATGTGTATACACACATAAAAGTTTACATACTATGGAAGTTATTTACATTTCATCTTTTCTGTATGCTGCTTTAATCAGGATGATACAGCAGGAACATGCACAGATAGACCCCAGGTCTGTCCCCCAGGATCTGCCCTTTTGACCTCCGACTAGATAAGTGCCCTTTTGCATAATATTTTTTTCTCTATTTCCTTTTCATAATTTCATATACTTTTTTTTTTTTTTAATGTGGTCCATGGCATCATTACTGAATTAAAAGCATTTGTAAAGTTAGTGAAACATGTACTAGTGTACTAATGTATTAACATTTTTAATATTATTAATGATTGGGAGAGGGGTTTCAATTTTTAGCTCAAAAAAAAATGTCTGTTCATGGCATTGGCCTATAGAACCTGAAATTAATTTTGTTATAACAGTTTGGCTTGGGCATTTTCCTATTTTAATATAACAAAACCAGGCCCATAAAAGTAAAAAGTTGATCATGATTACAAATAAGCAGGTATTGACAAGGCATAGATAACACTTGCACTATGTGAGCATCACTAAACATCGTGTAAACTTTGTCATCCATAATCATCAACTATTATCAGATGGCTTATGACTCTTCCTGGGTGTTACATGTTCAGTGGCATGTCTTTTTGACAACAGCCATGAGCGAAGGGTCTAAATATCAAAGAAGTCCAAAGGTCAGATACATTTATGACAGAAACTTACTGATTACATGCTCGCTCACCTGTCTCTTCCTCTCTCTTTCTCTCTGTGTCAGACTGTACTGTTCTCTCTTCAAACGTCCTTTTCAGACAAATTTTCTTGTTGGCAGTTTTACTATTTTAAAGATGTCTAAGGCAGAGAAAAATGTTTGGAGTGTTGAAGACTATTTCCAGGAACGAGGGCCAACGGTCACATTCAGCAACTTGCACTACAGTGTTCAAGAGACGAGGTTCTGCTGCAAGAGAGGTCCAGAAAAACACATCCTCAACGATGTAAGGTAGGACCTGAAATGATCTGTGAGTGTGTACATCTATACAGACACCTACACACTGCACGGTATATAATGATTGCAATATCACTCGGTGGTGACTAACTGTAAGTTAACATGCCAGGGCCACCTGTGTGACACAACGCTCCAGGTGCTTCTGTTCTGCTTTTTCCATTTTTTTATACAAATACTGTATGCATAGTGGTTGCTGTACATCAGACAATACGTAAATTATGAGATCAAGTGTTTATTTAATTGAACCTGTATGTCAGTTTGAAATACATTTTATAGGCACTTAGTCATTCTGTTCATCTGGGTATTGTTTTGTTGAGGAAAGATGAAATGAAAATAGAAAATGTGGAAACAAAGTCATGGTATCAGATTCCACAACAGATGGGATGTATTTACATTGTACCTCAGTATTTTTGCACAGTTTTGTTATCAGAGCTTTTAGCCAGGGTCATTCAAGTATAATGACATCAATGAAGCCCCAGATTTTACAGAGATTTCAGTAAGTTTGTACAGTAAGTACAACTGTACTTACTGTTGTGCAGCTAATATTCAAAATAGACCAAGAAAGATGGTTTTCTGACTTCCATCCATAATGTTGTATGTTGGAGCCTGGATCTGATGACAAAGATAATCTGTCTCTGGATTACAAGGTGGTACCACTGAAGTTCATGACAAAATATTAAAACAATAATGCCACCATTCATGCACAAAATGTTTTCAGGAGTAATTTTTAAGTGTAGCCTAATGAAAATTTAATTTGTTTATTATAGACTTTATTGCAGGAGTGCAGCCGATAATATAAAAAGCAGAAAAATAAATAAAGAGAGAATAATAGTGAACAGAAGGAGTTTAAAAAAGAGGCATTCTAGGAGGCATGCCATATCTACATACTTACAGTCATAGACATATTCTTCAATACTCTTTAATTATGATCCTAATATGTAGCCCATTACTCTTTTTCTTAAATGCTGTTTACATTTATCTTTCAATTATTAAATTAAGGTGGAGTAGGTCTTAACTCGTTCGTCATTGTTATCTTAAAGTGTTCTCTTTAAATAAATTAACTTAATTTTCTGATTGGTTGTTGCAGTGGCATTATGAGACCTGGGATGAATGCCATTATGGGCGCCACTGGAAGTGGTAAAACATCGTAAGAAACATGTTCATATAAATGCAAACATACAGGCACTGTCTCACACACATGCACACCCTTACCCACACGAGTATTCTTTGCTTTATTGTTAGACTTTTGGACGTGATCGCAGGAAGAAAAGACCCAGCTGGACTGAAGCAAGGAAAAGTGCTGGTGGATGGCAAAGCCGTCACGTCTGACCTCAGGCTCAGCTCTGCCTATGTGGTCCAGGTACACAATACAAACACACACACGCACACATTCTTAGACATCATTATACTTTGGGGCTCCTCTGAGTATATTGTGCCCACATCACTCCTGTGTTTCTAGGATGATATCCTAATGGGCACTCTGTCTGTGAGGGAGAACCTCCTGTTCAGCGCCAACCTGCGTCTCAACCCTCAACATCACTCCACCAAGGATAAAAAAAGCAGAGTAGATGCCATCATACAAGACCTTGGCCTAACAGACTGCGCAGACACTAAGGTACAGTTCCACACACACAAGCTAATAACTGCCCAACAAGCATTTTACTGCAGTGTTGGAAAGACAGTTTACTAAAAGTGCTTTATTAGAGAAAATTGATTTTTATCATGTTTTTATCCCTACCCTTATAAGAGAAGAGTTTCTAATGTCACACTTTTATGGGCTGCGTACCTTTTTTTCTATGTAATGGTTTACTTCAACTGTAGCAAAGTCTATGAAAGTGTATTTTTTAAAAGTAAAAATAAAATTAAAACAGGCCAATAGCCTACATTATTGACAGACTAGTTTTGTGTTTTGTTTTTTTAAATATTATTTTATGGTCTTTTTGCCTTTTTTAGATAAGACAGCTTCAGTGTGAAAGCGGGAGAGAGAGAGGGGATGACATGCAGCAAAGGGCCGAGGTTGAAATCAAACCTGTGGCTGCTGCAGCTAGGACATAGCCTCTGTACGTGGGGTACCCGCTCTACCCTCTGAGCTACTGGGCACCCTGACACATTTGTTTTGTTAATGTGGAACATGTGTATTTGTCCTCCCAATAAAAAACATCTAAGTAGCAGAGGTCTTTTACTTTGACACAATAAAAGAAAAAACATCACGGGAATACAGGAAAATTAAGTTTTTGATGCTCAAAATTTTGGGAGGACCCCAAAACTCCCTCTTTAATTTGTTGCACCCTCAATGTTGAAACAACCTACGCCCTAGTTGAGGAGAGTGTTTAGTATTCTTGCTGTTCATCTCAGCACCCAAGTGTTTTTTTTTCTATGTGTGTGTTTTGTGTGCATGTGCAGATAGGAACAGAGTTTCTGCGTGGCGTATCTGGAGGTGAAAGGAAGAGGTGTAGCATTGGGATGGAGCTCATCACCTCTCCCTCTCTGCTGTTTCTGGATGAACCGACCACCGGACTGGATTCGAACACTGCAAACTGCATCATTGGTCTACTGCACAAGTACAACACAATAACTCATTAATCTCACATTAGGCAACACATATACATAAAATATAGTGGCAACTGAAACACACAATGCTGAAGAGGATGAGGGGAAACTGTGGCCATCGCACTATTGGCTGTCAGCTTTATTTCTGATAT
Organism: Plectropomus leopardus; assembly: GCF_026936395.1. NCBI lineage: Eukaryota > Metazoa > Chordata > Actinopteri > Perciformes > Serranidae > Plectropomus > Plectropomus leopardus. The sequence continues at coordinate 19,481,638 of NC_142178.1, forward strand.
CCTGCAAATCAGCAGCATCTTCACCATTTACTGCTGTCTTTGTATTTTTTTCTGTAACAATATGGATTCGAACAAATTTCCTTATGTGTGCCCAGGCTGTCCAGAAGAGGTAAGACTGTGATCTTCTCCATCCACCAACCACGCTACTCCATCTTCAGACAGTTTGACCACCTGACTTTGATGCACAAAGGGGAGGTGGTGTACGCAGGAGCAGCACCCAATGCACTGGGATATTTCACAAACCTTGGTACACGTGTTTGCTTGTTAACAATGAAACATAGTATGAACATCTAAAAGAGTAGTATGTAGTAGTATGAAGAGTATGAATGTATGGATGTATTTGTGTACAGGCATATGTATAGTTTTATGTTTTTATGATATGCCGTCATTATTAAATATATTACTGTTTTTTTAATTAATATAAATTCTTCTTCTATGAATGCTAATAAACTCAAATGTGTAGGAACTTGAATATAATAGAATATATGATTAATTTTCTGTTATAGAGAAGGATATTGCTTGACAGTCAGTTATTTCAATTTAGCCATTGTTTTAGATTCTAATATTTATACATAATATTCTACTAAATTCATGTGAATTGAAAAATAAACTAGTTGTCTAGATACCCTAAATAGCCTGTAAGAAATTGTTTGTTTTAATACAGACACTTATTATGATGTATTCTTATGTGTCTGTGTGTTTTTGCACAGGCTACCAAATTGAGTCCTTCGACAACCCTGCTGATTTCTTCATGGACATCACAAACGGAGAGGCAAAGTCAACATTAGAATCACAGACTGCAGGTACACACACACACAAACACACAGTTTCCAACAGATGCTCAATGTATGTTTTTTGGTGGTTTGTGTGTAAGAATGTGTCTGTGTGTCTTGTTGAAAAGTGTAAGTTTGAAAGGTAGACAATGAAATATTAGAATACCAAAACCTGCATAGCTAAAATAATCTTTACTTGTTTTTTTTTTACTCTAAGAATTAGATTTAGTTCATGTCTGTACAATAAGTATGACACTAGAGTCGGGCGGTGATTAGCTTAGCTCAGCATAACTCCTGGAAGGAGGGCTGTTGAGTTTTAACTATTCCTCAAGGAACATCAGCTGGCTGCAAGTTGCTTATCTGGAATCTTGGCTGTTTGCCTTGTAACTTTAAAGTGACGACAGTAGACCGAATTATGGTGACACTGTGCCAACAACAATAATACCATCTGGGTAGACAACTGTCATGTGCTTTGAATTGCAGATATGTTAAATTGGTAAACTTGTTTTATTTCTTTTGTCATTTTCAGCGCTTAATGTAATGTGTAAAGATTTAAACTTGAACACGATGGTCCAACCTTTCTTATGTTTTCTGTGCTTATATACTGTAAAAACGGATTTTGGCTACCTAAAGAATACACCTAAAAATCTCTTTAAAAAAAAAAATCTTTAAAAATAGCTTCAGTTCACTGTTGGCAAAGGCTGTATGGCATTGCGGTGAAGCAGTAAAAATATGATAGATATAGCATACACTTGTACTGATATTGATCTTTTTAGGTGAGTAAAAATTGAGCAAGTGTTTTTTTAGGTAAAGCATTTAATTTTCTTAAAGTGTCAAACTTTTCCTTTAATAACCCGATTTATATTTTTTGTTAAGATCATATCATGTTTTTTTCAGATCATGTTTTTATCTTGCAAATCTCCAAAGCCTGAGAAGAGTAAATGCTGCCATTAAAAAAGATGTTTATATTGCTGGATTTTCTCTATTTTTACAGTCGAGCTTAAAAACTCATTGGCAGCCAAGTATCGCCAGTCCCAACTGTGCCATGATGTGCTTGCGGAGTTGGACCATATGAACCAGATCATTGCTGAAGGGCCCAAAGGTCAAGACGAGGCAGCCGACTATGCTACCTCTTTCCTTTATCAGGCAAGCCAAGTTCGCAATTTAGAAACACACTAAAAATGTTTGAAAAGAGCATGTTTCTTACACCTAAAACTATATGAGATAATTATCCATTTTAGGAAATTAAAGTTCAGTTGTGATTCATTTTGTGATTAACCAAAGGAGTTTATGTTACATCGCAGTTCAGAGTTTAGTGACTGTGCCAGCCAGCTGTGAAGTCAGTGCCCGCTGAATGAACCCTGTTTATAACTGTCATCATGTCCATAAAAAACAATCTTTGTCTGGCTGTGTGTGCGTGTGTGTGTGTGTGTGTGTGTGTGTGTGCGTGTGTGTGTGTGTGTGTGTGTGTGTGTGTGTGTGTGTGTGTGTTTCAGATGCGAGTGGTGTGTGGCAGAACGGTACTGAACATTCTGAGGAACCCGCAGACCTCTTACGCCCAGTTGGCTCTCAACATTTTCTTTGCCATTCTGGTGGGACTCATTTACTACCAGATGCCTTTAACGCTGCCTGAGGCATTACAGAACAGGTACAGTACACGTAACCTGTAGCATAGCAGACAACCTAGTTAAAACACAATGTATCTGCTCTGTTCTATTGTGTTATAAATATGTCACCTTTCCTCAGCCCATCTCAAGGCCAAAATGAAATGCTATTCTTTCTTGTGTTGTGTGTTTTCATTGCACATTAGTGCATGTTGTAGACCCAAAAGTGTTGTTTTGCACTATTTATAAATATGCAAAATATTGGCTTGAGCTCTCAAGGCAAAAAGGACAAAAATGTATTTAAAAATACTGTGAAAGCAGTCAGGTACGATAGCTGAATTCAATTTGAAATATAGTAAATAGTAAGATAAGAAACTAAGATAGAATTGTTGGAGGAAATCTGAGGTCTCAAGAGGGTTATTTTATAAAAGGCGTTCAATATTTCACAGTTATTTAGCAGTTAAAAATATGCCTTTCAGCCATTCACGCCACCTTTGGGTTTTTTCTTATACGTGTTGGCAAGTAGTCACGTTTAATGTAGACAAGTAAAGTCGCATGACGCATCCTTTTCAGCAGAGGAAACTTTTTAGCCATTGTAAATCACACAATATCAGGGCAAAACTGCAATAAACACATAAAAATATTACAAAACTAGAACATCACAGAACAACACAACAAAACATATTTGTCTGCAGTACACACAGACAAGATGGCCCTTGACTTTTTTTGAAGGATCCCGATGTTTAAAAAAGAAGAGACAATTGCAGACAAGAGACAAGTTAAATTCCCCAGTCTAACTTGGGTATGATGTTGCTTTTAATGTATATATAAAAACAACTCTCTTTGTAAGATTCTTTTAATCTGTCTCGACCCCTTATTGAGTTTTCTGTATGATCTATACCTGATTTCTTTCATGAATTACATGTCATGGAGCCTTCAGTTTGCACTTTCTCCCACATCCACATGGACAAGAAACCACAATGTCAAGATGAGCAAACAACTTTTATGATGCCTTTATATAGGGGTATTGTGAAAAAACCAAGGCCAGGGTGACATTTTCTGCTTAACTATTCATCAGATTAACGGATTATCTAATAACCCTCTCTCTCTCACTCTGGACGACAGGAGCGGGGCGTTCTTCTTCCTTATCATCAACATGGTGTTTGGGAATCTCTCTGCTGTTGAACTCTTTATCAATGAAAGGGCAATCTTCATGTGAGTGAAAGATAAAGGTCATGTGTGTGTTTGCGTGTTTAACTGCACCTGCATGCTATAGGTACACGACTACGAAGATGTTCAATGCCCAGATAGATTAATGTGGATCACACTTCTCCTTTTAATGCTGTTTAAAGGATAAGGCTGGTGTTATTCTTTATTTTTATTAATGTGAACAAATCCTGTACTGAGACTAAACAAATAATGTGTTTTCTGTATGTGGCACTCAGCCCCAAGCAGCATTTTTTTACATTAAAAACAATTGAACATAAGGGTAAAAATGGAAAGGCAAAAGCCATCTGGTGTACATTCCAAAAGAAGAAAAAAACAATCAAAAACAGGAAGAAATGTAATAATTTAAAATCTATTATAGAATAATGCAATATCTTTATTTGTTTTTTTTTTTTTACTGTTATTGTTTGTAAGCGTAGTTGTTTATTTGTGTTGATTTCTCAAACAACTTTTTCCTGTGTGTATTAAATACATTAAATATGAACAATACTAATAGGAGAAGCTTGGGGAAGTGCTGAGTGTGCTTGGTCTGGCACTACTTTTAACTCTGCCGCAGTGTTTATATTTATGTGTTTTTTGATGCAGTCACGAGAACTCCAGTGGCTATTACCGCACGTCTGTCTACTTCCTGTCCAAGATCTTTGCTGATCTCATTCCCAACCGCATCATCCCCATCTTTGTGTTTTCAGCCATCGCCTACTATATGATGGGTAAGTCTCACACATACAAGTACATACTGTACACATTCACTATATTGTATCATGCAGATGGAGAGACTGCCCTGATGCTGAAAAGGACAGGTTCTGTTTTATTCTCATTGAAATGACTATTGTATATGACCTGCTAACTTTTGGACTGCAGAGATCTCAAAATTCAACAAGTGCCTTTGTCATTTTCCCCCAATATAATTTGAAAAGTAAAAGCAGTAGAGCAGTACTAAATATCTCAAAGCTTCGATGTTTCATTCTGAAGCAACATTCAAATGTTGTGCAGCTTTTCTTTATTTTTTGCACGTCTGTTGATTCTGTTTAAACCCAGCATTTCTGCACAGCTGCAGACATGGCAAGCTTTACCTGTGAGTGCTCCACAACAGGAGCATACAGCAGAGAGTAGAATTTTAGCGCCACACACAGGAAGTCCTACTGAAAGCGAGTCTTAGCGCACAGGCCTAAAGACTGGGCCTGGACTACTGGCAAGCATGTTAGCTAGCTGCTGTTTCCTTAGTGTTGGTGGTGCTGGTGGTGATAACGCAAAACAGCTGTGATATTATCTGTTGTCCCCGCTGCCTAGTGAGCTCCCATGCTGAAAACGTGCTGCGTTATGTTAGCAGAAGGTCTACCTGACAGGGCAGTTTAGCAGCATTCTCACAACACCATAAATAAATGCATTCATTAAAGAAGGTTTAATTTTAAAAAAAAAAACACTTTTTCCTAACATACAGCAATTTACTCAGATATACTTTGAGCAACAACAATATTCATGGAGCCTATGGAGGTGCGCAAAGTTTCCTAAAACTAGAAACAAAGTTCTCGTCACATCAAGATAGTAATCAGCATAACCTTTATAATCAAATGAATAACTTTATTCATATTTCTGATTTTTTCATGAGTATTGTTAGGGTATTGACCTCATAAAATGTGACAACAGACATTTGAAGCTTCATTCGTAAACCTTAACAGAAGCTCCAAGTGTAAAAATAAGGACATTCAGTGCAGCCCTAAAACGCAGCAAATTATGTAGTGGATAAAGAAACAGTCCATAATTCTTTCTGCACTGGCTTAGCTTCCTCCCAAGGACATTCAAGTTTGAGAGATAAAATCTAGATGACAGGGAGCTGCCTGATAACAGTTTTGTACGTCTTCCTAATTCATGCTCTGCTGTTGATCTCTCTTTGTCTGGAACCTTTCATTTGACCTTTCAGCCACGTCTGACCCGATCAGAGGGAACCTGCTCAAAGCAAGATTAAAATGTCCATTCTTATACTCATATCTGTCTTCCTGTTTACATGTATCCACCACGTTCTCAGGACTGAAGCCTGCCTTTGAGGCCTTCATATGTTTCGCCCTGACCATGTCTCTGGTCAGTCTGGCAGGAGTAGGTCTGGCCTTCCTCGTCTCAGCTAGCGTATCTTCATTCGCCATGGCTAACATCCTCATTGCCCTACCCTTCGTCTTTATGATGGTGAGACGCTGAGACACACACATTAAATATTCATGACTGAGATCATGATGTGGACTGTTAAAGATATATGACAGACTGTTGTATTATCTCTCTCTCTTAAGGTCTTTGGTGGTTATCTTGTCAATCTCAATGCCATGCTGAGCTGGCTCTCTTGGCTGAAATGGATCAGTATCTTCAGATATGGACTGAATGTAAGACATGGAAAGTAGGCAGAGTGGGAGCAGAGAGGTGTGGTTGTGAGAGTGACTTTAGTGGATTGAATTTAATCTGTTTTTATCTGTCGTGGAGATGTTTTTCAGCCCAATCTCTTTGTCCCTCACAGGCTGCATTCATCAACGAGTTCACAGGCCAGTTTTTCTACAGCAACAACATCAGGTGAGTGCTGAGAGATAATGTAACCACTCCTCAAAGTGCACACACACACACACACACACACACACACACACACGCACACACGCACGCACATACACACTAACACACTGAGCCTCTCTGTCTGTGCTGCAGTATCCCAGGGGAGCTGTTCCTGAAAGAACAGGACATGGACTACTCTGTGTGGGGCTTCTGGCAGAACCAGGTGGCTCTGTTGGGAATCATATTGGTCTGCATGATCCTGGCGTATGTACAGCTGCGACGAATCAACCGCTGGAAATGATGCCCGTCCATCTGTTAATGTACTCATCAGCCGTGTAATGTGTCTTCAGATTTTATCTTATTTATTTTAACAGGCCTCAATGAAATACAGACATTCATTTTGGGGGAAAAAAGAAAATATGATTTCTATTATTATTCAAAATCAAAACATTGGTTAACCATTACACATGGTATCTCTCTCTGTCTGTCACTCACTCACGCTCTCACAGATAAACACACGTGTCGTAACATTTGACTCCCAGGTGGATAAGCTGCCACTAAGCACACTTAGTCTGTGCACGAGGGAATGTACCGCAACCGCCAAGTCAGCGTCTAAGTCCTTACAAAGCTACTTACAGTGACTGACACAACATCAAGCCGCAGTAAGAAAAGATATATAGAGTATTCTATATATTATGGTATATTATTGGGGAATAGTTTAGTTTAAAAATTCACCTTTTTCCATGTAAAAATAATGGTCAATGCAAAAAGCTATTCCCTTTATTTGTTGCCTAACAGCAAAGGAATTGTCATTTTATTTTCAGTGTAATATACCTTTTTTGTTACAAAAATTATGTTGTTATGTTGAATTAAGTTTTTAAAAAATTACACTGATAACTTATCATGAGGTACAGTCATAAAACCATGTAAAACTTGATTACAGGGCATGGAAAAGATTCACACATGGCAGAAAAGCATTCAAAAAAACCCTGGTTTTAAGGTTTGAAGATCATCTTATTCCTCTCTGTCTGACTGTTTCACATCTAGCATATTCTGTATCATGCTTCAGCTCTTTATTGAAGCTATATATTTACATCAAATGAAATCTTCAACCCCCAGAACTCGGGATTTTTATGGCTGTAGCATTGCATTAAAAGGAAAAAGTCTAGATGTCTTTGCGTCATTTTAACAACATTTCCCCAAAATGAATCTTATTTGTAATCTTTGGATACTTTTGTATCTGTACTAGATTTAAAATAAGACTCAGTGTTGGGTTTGAATAATGTTGCCTGCACAGCATGAGTTGGACAAACAATCATTGGGGTAAAAGGGGTTAACGATGATCACCATTTTTGTGTAAATTGGTAAAGTTTTATTGACATGTGTGTTGAAGTTGTTAACAGGAAAGGAAAGTGTGACAAAGATGACCCAGGTTTCTGTTCCTTTGCGGGGACCTAGAGCAAAACCGTGTAGATCGGCCAGCTGCAGGTCCGTCAGCCCGTGCTCTCAGCTCCCTCTCACTCCCAGTGCATAATATGTAATCAGTTTATTTTAAAACATCCCCCCTGTACACAGTGCACTCTCATAACGAGTTCAGCTGTATCTTATCAAGATATGTTTTTATGTGTCAGCATTTCAGAAATAAATCAATTCCCCCTTGTTAGAAACAGAATAAAATGTCTAGTGACCCAGATGTTCTCCAAATAACATGATATTTTGTAACGCTTCAGTTTAAAGGTCCAATGTGTAGGGTTTAGGGGAATATATTGGCAGAAATTGAACATAATATAATAAGTATGTTTATTAAGTATGTTTTCTTTAGTGTATAATTACCTGAAAATAACAATCATTGTGTTTTTATTACCTTAGAATGAGCCGTTGATATCTGAATATGGAGTGGGTCTGCGTTTATGTAGTGCGCCATGTTGCACCGCCATGTTTCTACAGTAGCCTGTGACAAGCTGATTGTTGTAGATGGATAATTTGGCTCCTGCTAAAAAACCTCCTGAACAATCAACACTGATGGAGTCCTAACTGGGTGAAGTTTCAGCCGCCACTAGATGCCGCTGAATCCCCTTAAATCTTGCACACTGTACCTTTAAAACAAGTTTTAAAGCGTGAACTTTTGGCAAAGTCTGGTTTCTTCTTAGATGTTTAGATGTGCAGAGAAAATTTGAATGTCTTAGGTTTTACCTCTGCTCTGACTTGGAGAGGAAAATGGATCAAACAAAACAGCAGGAACAGAACATCTCATGAACTTGCCAAAATTCTCTTGCAGTTTCGTAAAAACGTCAACACTGTAGCAAAGGATGAATACCTAAGCAGGACTAGGCCCAGAAAAGAGAAACACAGAACAAGCACATTTTCAAATGGTATCGCATAAACAGAATCTGCAGTTCATTCTCAGGTTGGAGGACAACACCTCAGTTAACTCTCAGTTCACATTTAGAAAGTTTTCACACCACTTACACTCTTACTCAGGCTGTGTCCCACTGTTACCGGTGTGTTTTCCAACCCACGCAGCCACTCTGTACACTTCAGCACCACCCGCTCATCCACACCATGATCCTCCTCTTCCTCATACTCCACATCATCATACTTATGTCGCTCGTTCAGAAGTGAAATTTTCACAATCGAGCTTATGTCTCCCAGTTCAGCGTCAGCGTTGTTTTTAGCAGCAGCTCTGCTGGTTGGAGTGCTGTGTCTCTGTGTAGCCGGCTGATGCCTTTTAGAGGCGTTTTCCCTCCTGCGTCTGGAATCAGAGCCGCTTCCAGAAACACCTCCTCCACTTCCGGCATTTCTGGATGCTGAGTGTTGACGTCTCTCGCTATTCCTCCGCTGCAGCAGCAGAACAGCCTCAGGTGTGAGAGTCAGTGTGAAACGGACCTCCTCCTGATTCCTTGCCCTCGTCTTCACCTCTGGTTCACTCTTCACAGAGCTCTTGCTCGCAATTTTGTGCTGCTGTGTCTTAGACAGGGACTCACTCGAGCTGGAGGCAGGAAAGCTGTCAGTCTGTGATGAAGGCAGCAGTCTCTCCCTCCTCTTTGCATGCAGCTCTGTCCCTGACACTGCTTTGGCAGTGGGCAGGTGACTCCTGGGTTGGCTCTTCTTCCCCAGCTGCTTCAGGTTCGAAGCCAGTCGCTCCTTCACTGAGCTGCCTTTGTCCTCTCTTTGGACCTTTGTCAAAGTAGTTGTGGGTGAAATGTTGTTGATAGGTCTCTCCTTCCCCGTCAGTCCTGACACAGAGCGTGCAATCGAAACAGGTGGTATAAATGGCATTTTAGCAACACACAAGATCAAATAAGACAGGAGTTCAGTTTTGCGTTTGAAGTTCTGGAGGAAAAAAGAAGACACCGACGAGGAAATCGATTGACTGGGAGAGGCGAGATACTCTGATGCATCCTCGGCCATGCAGGGGTCAGCAGTCAGTGAGTTGCTGCTGGGATCCTCTAGTGTTCATCTACCGTGGAACAGCCGACATCGTGACAGCGTCTTATACCTGAGCAGCAGGAGGGTGTGGCACGGCACGCTGCAAAAGGCGTGTGCGACCTCAGACAAGGGGAATGGAGGGTTTGCTGCATCTCAAATGCTCATTACTCTGAGGCTCAAAGATCTAAAATAAACCCACACTCCTAATCCCCTGGTGTCATGTCAGCGAGGGCACGTTTACTCCACACAGTGCAAGTGCACATGCCAGCTTAATCCACACAGGATGTGGTGATGATTAGAGTGAAAGTAAAGTGGGAGGTCTGTGTAATGAGTACTGTATTGGTAATGGTAAAATCAGTGGAAAGCACATCTAAATGAAAGGTCCGGTGTGTAGGATTTATGGTGACATTTCGGCAGGCATGTTTTCTTAGGTGTATAATCACCTGAAAATAAGAATTATTGTGTTTTCATTACCTTAGAATGAGCCACTTATATAGGGAGCTGGTCCTCATCCATGGAGTTCACCATGTTGCAGTGTAATGTTTTTAAAGTAGCCCAGAACGTACAAACCAAACACTGGCTCTAGATAGGGGCATTCGCATGTCCGTTTCAGCCACTGTAGTTAGCAGCACCTCCAGCACAACCTGAACAGCATTGGAAAAACAGTGATTTTTAACGTGACGCTGCTTTATTCAGTGTTTTTACCAGTTAAAATCATAGGGTCGTTTTGTTTTGGAGAGGAGAAAACCTCTGCAGATTATTCGGTTCACAGTAAAAACCTCCTGAACTCTGGAATCTTTACTGGGAGTTCATGGGAAAAGTTTCAAATGATTGCAATCTGCAATCCTCATCGCTAGATTACACTAAATCCTACACACTGTTCCTTTAAGCAGGAAAGTCTCTTACAAATATATAGTTTTACGAACTGATAGATAGTTCTAGGTCCACTCAATAGCTTTTTCCGCATCATTTAACAGCATGTCATGAACATCAGCTGATGGGTAAAAGCTTTAAATAAACAAGTTTTCATCTGTTTTTGCTCATTTCCAGTATTTTTTTTGATTGGCACAAAATATACAAAATGTTTATGTTCAAATTCAGGATTTTTTTCCAGTTGTGTGCTCTTATTTTATAAGTCAGAAAACACGGGGACACATTTACCACAGAAATCATTTATTTGACTTAATTTTGTTACAAAACATGATTAAAATATGTTAAAAATCTCCAAAGTCTACATGACAGGAAAAAGCAAGTCTTCTTATATATTATACATTCATACATAATTGTACATTTAAGTGCAATTTAAACTCTGTAAAAGTGAAAAAACACATCGGATTCAGCTTCTGGTAGTTAATCTTATGTGTGTTCATTCACAGCACGTCTTCCTTTGTACATGGAGGACCCGTCGACAGCGAGGACATGTGTGATAGGCGTCCTTGAAATATTTCACAAAAAATGGAATCAAGCAGCATCCAAACACCAACCTGTGAGACAGAATATACACATCAGTCTTTTGAATGTGTCTGATAGATTGATGCTGGGTAAATTAGATTACCAGATGTAAGTGTTCGAATGAGTCTCTCCTCACCCGCATAACACAAACACAAGACACATGAGCCACGCGTGTCTACCGACTTGATAGGTGACTTGTGTGGTGACTTGAGTCTGACAGGACGGGCATGTTGTCAGAGCTGGAGAGCGATAGAGCACCGTTTCATAACTCACAAACTTTGGCCTGGGAGTAGTTTGAGGAGGAAGAGCAGACACTAGAGGAAAAGAAAATTCAAAAGAAGTTCTCATCTTTGTGCAGCCTTTGTCTCTCAGACGCATCTGAGCTCAATTTCACATCAATGTGAGATTTTGACCACTTTCTTATACTTTTTAAATACATCTCCTGAGACCCATCACACTCGTCCTCAGCACCTCATAATTTAAGATTTTAAAATGCTTTTTGTCCCCTCTCACTGCACTGATCTTTATTTGTCTGAAATAATACACTTTTGAGATAACAGTCGGAAAAAAACTGATTTGCTTATTAATTCGCTTGCACACTTTCAGAATGTTGTCTCAGTGATCAAATATAAGTCTCAACTCTATATTTTTATCTGTCCTCAGACTTGTCTCACTTCTGAGAAGCCAGTGGGCACAGCCAAAGAGCTCCTGCTGATTAGCTTTTCTGCAGATCAGAATTTAGTGATCTCCAATTAAGCAGCTGACTAACTATAGAGAGCAACAAACTTTTGCTTTTGGAAGACATGAGGGGGGTGAAAAAACACAGTTTTTAAGCATTACAACAGTGAGATTTTCTCTCTTTGTTTTTCCGTTAAATAGCAAAACTACCAGAGGAATTAAATCTGTATGTTTAAGTCGCTTCACACTCATGATTTACACCCTTTAGACAGTTTTAGACAATACAAATAATTAATGAACACTTCTGTACTTAAAATAATCTTACAGAAAAGTTGCACTTAACAACTTCACTTAATTGTGAACCAAGAAAATGTGACATTCGGGGCTGCTCCACACTCAAAATGGAGGCAGACGTGAGGTGAGGATGTACCTGTGAGAGGTGTGTGATTCTGGCCGAAGCAGCCGACTGCAGGAGAAAAGGAGAATGACGGAGGAGGAGGTGGTGGAGGGCTGAAAGGTGAGTGAATATGGTAGATCCTCGCATCTTGCCCTGATTTACTTTCATCTGTAAAACACGAATACAGGCAGGGTTTTTGTGAAACTGAGAAATTCAGGCCCTGCAAACCACCCAAGTTGAGAGAGTATTTTACCTGGTAAGAAGTACGGTGGAGGTGTTGGAAACGGCTCATCCACTGCTGATAATGACTCCATTTAACAATTTGGTGGCGTACCACAGAAAAGAGAGTGAATGTGTTTTGGTGTTTGCAGCCAGAAGCAGGTCATCTGGAGGTCTACCAGCTGCATGCAGAGATACTAACTGAGATCTCCTCTGATTGGTTTAAGAACCTATTACCCACAAGGCAGTAGCAAAATGAGCTTCAAAATGAGGCTGAACTGATTTGGGTGGGTTTTTTTAAGTTGTACTACATGGTTACCTTGCTTACATTTACTGCAGATTGTTTGCATCATTTTGAGGTCTCTTCATTTCATTACCCTCCCCCCTTATTTGATATGGTTTACGTGGGCACTGTTGCCAAGAAAATGCTATTAAATGACACGTGCACAGGAGAAAAGTTAACCCTTTGAAACCTGGATCGACATCACTTTTGTTGTGCTGCATTTAGATGCCTGTCACAAGTATTGAAACCGTTGAACCCTGAGCAAATTGGTGCGATTTCTTTCAAACACTCGGTGAGGGCAATGAAACGATACAAATTGCAAGAAATTTGTAGATTTACAAAATTGTCCAGGGAAAAACAATATAAAGAGAGAGAAGACAATATTAATTTGTAATTCTACAATTCTACAATTTCATTTAGCAGACGCTTTTATCCAAAGCGACGTACAACACAAGCAAGAATTTAGACTTAAGGAAAAAACCCTTAGTAAGTGCAAACAGTGCTTCAGGTGTGTTTGTTCACAGGTATTGCCGACTAGTGGCAGAAGAAGTGCCGCACCCCCCCCCCCCTTTTTTTTTGGAAACCAAAGTAATAACCATTAGCTATCTCAGCATCTGAGATTCAACAATCTCAGTATCATTACTTACGATGACAATCAACATACAACATCACACAACTCAGTGTCAGTGCTAGATGATCATTAGGTGCTGGGTTTTGGACCATCTGACTTAATCTACCCCAAAGGGCAAAGAGGAGAAGAGTCAGGTTAAGTGCCTAGGTGTTCTCAGAACAATTAAGTAATTATCATGATAACATATTTTTTTAATTCAAAATATGTATTTGTTTATTTTACTAATTTTAAGGTATTTTTAATTGTTCTTTTAATTAATTTTTGCTAGTTTTTAGATCATTGTTGTTGTTGCATATGGCCTTCATCCATGCTTTTGAAAGAAATCAAGCCAATTTGCTCAGGTTTTAACAGGTTAGCAGGACTTTAAAGATAAAGAAGTCACATCACAGCCACACTACCCTGATAAATAAAGTACAGTCCCTTAGTGGTGCATGGCTCCATATTAGCAAGTACGCAGCTTTTCAGCTCCTGTCTTCTCTCAGTTTAGTCACTCGGGACCGACTGTCACTGTGGGTCAGCCACAGCCGCTGCCTAATTATATGTGAATGTTGTCCACGCCGTGCACTAGGTGGTGGTGTTTTGTAACCGGTTCGGCCACTTTGTACGTTTCTATTTGAGCCACCGGAGGAGCTCTTTCGCTCTGGTCGTAGTTTGTGTGAGAGACGTCGACGTGAACGAGGATTTTCAGTTGAATGTAACAGCTAGCGTGATGAGGCTAAGCTAGCTGTCAGCCAGGCATCCACGGGTTTTGCTGCCGACTTAGCCACCGGATGCTCCCGGTCGTATCCTCCTGGTCGTCTTGACATTCCCTCAACATTCCTGGACGAATTCGTGTCGACTGACCAGAGTCCGCGAATTCAGGTCCATTCCTGATCTAACCTTTACCCCGCTAGCGTAACTTAGCTCGCCGGCTAACGAGGGTGCTCACTCGGAGAACCGGACTGACGAGGTGAGTTAGCATGCGGGCTAGCGGAATGTGCGGCTAGCTAGCGTCGGGAGTAAAGGCATCTCTTTGAGGAAAAACCGGGGTCTGGCATAGAAAAGGGAGGCCTTTTGGTAAACGTGTGGATAGCAACGCGTCCATATATCCCTCAAAATGAGTTATCTGATTGTCAGGCCTGTTTAACACCGGCGAACTGTTAGCTAGCATTTTCATTTACTCGCTAGCAGCGTTGAGAATATTTTGATAACGTGAACGATTTACCGAGCGAAGCAACTAACCTAGTCATTGAAATATGATAGTGGCTAGCTAAACAAGTCAACTCCAGCTCACAAAAGTGTTTAACTTGGCATGCCATGGTTATGTTAGCTTGTTATTTTAGCCAGCATTGGCTAGTTGAGGCAGCCTTTCGGTGTTTTGACCGGGTTCAGCTAATGTGCCAAAGCTAACAAATGGAATCCGGTGCAATAAAGTTCAGAGTTGTCCGAGCTGAGAAGTGTTGACGCTAACTTTTAAAATACGCTGTCATCTGAGGAGCTGTAAAGCACTCAGAGGCAAAGTTCAGCTCAGCTGCTGGCTGTGGGTTTTGTTAGGGGCCAGTCGTTAAACTAAGTTTTGTTGTGTGACTTCGCAGAGTTCCACTTAAGGACCACACCCAGACAAGATGTCCCTTCATCAGTTTCTGTTGGAACCCATCACCTGTCACGCGTGGAACCGCGACAGGACACGTAAGGATCTAATACTTCCTCCCTAATCTGAGTGTACCATCATCAACTTGTATACTTCATGCCGAAAAAGATATGGAGTTACATGTTGGGCGATGCGTTTGAAAACAAAAGACAATGGTTTACAGTCATGAATGAATGAGTGATCTGTATTGTCATTATTAGGGGGTGACAGAACATCGGCCTGTTCCATTATTGGGGCCGATATAAGGCATTTTGCCGATTAACTGTATCGGCATTTTATTTTAATGATCGCTAATGAAATTAATTAATAATAAAGCAAAAAGAATGTGCCAGCATGTGAGGAACTTTTACTTTGTAAAACCCCAGGGAGTTATTTTGATTTATTCATTTTTTTTCATATTGATCAACTTTGTGATGTTGACCGTTTTAGTTTTGACAAAACATTTGCTAAAGGCATTTAAACAAAGTTTTGTGTTGGAGATTGTTATAATCCGGATTATAGATATTGGCAGAGATTTTAATTTTTATTTTAACTGCATATCAGTTTCAAATATGGGTTATCTGTCTCATTAACTACTGATAATTGGCATCATTATTGGCCTTGAAAAAACATTATCAGTTGACCCCCAGTCATTATTCTCGGGTGCAGTGTAACTCTGTAAGACTTCTCTCAGTAGTTAAAATTAGATGTAAATGCATTTTCCAATCTCAGAAATGTTGCTTGTGTGCTGCTTCTTCAAGATAAAGTGGACGCTGAAGAACCTGTTCATGCTTTTACCCTTAGCAGACTGGACTAAATAATATTAATATTAATAATATTAATAACCCATTGTATTTATAGGCGCCTTTCAAATCAATCAAGGACACCATATAAGACACAGTTAAATACAAGCAGCAATGCATCTGTAGAACATAAAGTCAAACAATCATTAATAAGCAGTAATACCATAAAACTTCAAACAATAGCCTGGGATATTGTTTGCTTAAACCACTGACTTCAGCAGGCTTATATTTGGGACAGACGTCGATATGGGACAGGTTTTTAATTCTCACACAAAACTGTTGCTCAACAAATTTGGAAATACAATCAAAATGTGTATTTAAACCTCTTTTTTGCATCTCTCTTGTTTACTATAGTGGCATTTTTGTCTTCTTTGGTGCTCAAGGTTTCAGTAAAATGAACTGAATGATAGAACTGAGAGAGTCTTACCAAGCTAACTATGTATGTAACATGTCCGCAATGGCAAAAGTTTAAATATCTATATTTGTATGTGCAATCTAAGCAGCAAACTAAGCTCCAGTGGGGAACAACCCGGTTTTAATCAACCAAATAACTTCTATTAAAATGAACTGCATGGCAACTAGACTGGGCCTCTAAATGAGACAGGCCTATATTTGTCAAAATGTGTGAACTCACCAGGCTAGTAAAAGGGACTGGGTCTCTAACTGGGACTAAGCTTATATTTTAAGTTTTAAGGTAAATTAATATAATAACTTGACAAAATCATTGTCATAAAAAGCTAGGTATAAAATCATCTAATGAACTCATCACTGCAAATCGAGATGTATGTGTCACCAAAAAATCAGAGCGAGTATGCCAGCTTGAAAGGGGGTGTTTTTAAACAGGATTTGAAGGTGGACAGGGTGTCATTATATTACTGTATTGTGCAGACTACTGTCGTGCCTTGTTCTCAGGATCTCAGAGAAATCTTTTTTTTTTTTTTTTTTTAACTTCAGATGATCCAAAATGCAGCAGCATGTCTACTCCAGGGTTGGAAATTAACACCAGCCACGAGTCAAATGCTTGTAAAATATGCAAGTGCCAACTAGATTTGCTTCACTCACCAACCAAAAACAAAGAAACAATAGCAGACTGTTGAGTGGCTGGTAGATTTTGCACTCCACCAGCCATGGTGACGGGGACAAAGAAGTTAATTTCTAACCCTGGGCTGCTCATCCAGGCTAGATGTCGAGAACACATACTTGGATGCTCTTCATTGGCTTCCTGTTCATTTTTAGATTTTGCTTTAAGATTTTGGAACCGTTAATGGACTGACTCCTGTCTATATATCCTGTCTGATATGTTGGTCAGATACATTCCTACTAGATCCCTTAGATCCTCTACCTCTGGTCTACTAATATTAGCAGAGTAAAATTAAAAAAGTACGTTGATGCTGCGTTCTGTGTCATTGGCTCTTGTTTCTGGAATAGCTTTCTAGAGGAGGGTGAGAGATTAAAACAAAATCTTAAAACCTGTCTTTCTAGACATACATTTATGTAGCTTTTATGTAGTTTATTGGGATCAACCCTTATTTGCATTTTAATATGCATGTATGTCTGTGCATTTGTATCTCATTTACTTTATCTCACATTCTGTAATCTGTATTTTCTCCTTGTATCATGTAAAGCTCTTTGAGTAGCACTTGCTTTATGAACTTTGCTATACAACCACAGTTATTATTATTATTATTATTATTATTATTATTATTATTATTATTATTATTATTATTATTATTATATAAATCAGTGAGGAGAGCCATAATGGCTGTACAAGACTTGAAAATGTGAACAGAAGTGCAACTTTAGTCTCAAAAACAACATTGTCCCACTGTTTGTTTTAAGGATTTGTGAAGTTTTACATTGAGTTGTCCAGCTTAGTATTTGGTGCATACCAGAAACTGGTCTGGCTTGTTCATCTGTTCTTCCATCCTGTTAAAGGGATATTTCAGATTTTTTAAGTGGGGTTGTATGGGCTGCTTAGTCAGTGTATTGCACACTGTAGATAGCTGTCTGCATGTCCCAGTTTGGAGAGTTAGACATGAAAACTAAGCAATGTACAGCTTAATTTCCGTGTTTGGCTTAGTTTCCACTTTGCAAAACATTTCTAGCCACCTAAAAAAAAAAATCCCACCCACTAAAATCAATATCATTTTAAGAATATGCTGTATTTTTTAGTATATTTTCACTGCTTTACCTTGCTGCCAGACAGTGATTTCCAACAGAAAAATCAAGCTGTTATATGGCTATCTTCAAAGCCAGACTTAATTGCGAAAAATTGATTTAACATTGCTGAACACAAGATGCTGGTCTACGTGTTGATCATCGTATGACTTTGCTGTTTAACGTGGTTAGTTCAGAGTCACCAAGTCACAGAATAATACAAACTAACTGACTGATCGAAGTAGCGGTAGACCAGCAGCTCCTGCGTTCAGCGAGCAAATATTACCGTTTTTCATGATGGAGTCTGGTGGCTTTCAAGAGAGCACAGATGAGTGACTGAAAGTGTTACAGCTTCCCCTTTGAAACAGACTGACATTAAGGTGAGGCATTGAAAAAACTCTAAATGTAACGTAGACTTAAACAGATACAGAATTGTTTAGGTAGCCAAAATATGTTTTGTTGCTGACCCCATCCACAGCAGTACACTGCTTAGCTTCGTGTAGGACTCCAGCCTGCATCTCTAAACTGGCTGCACACCAGCTGCCATCCACTGAATGAATTTCATTGACTTTGGACGAGTACCTCATACAACTCCACTTAAAAAAAGTCCAAACTGTCCCTTTAACCTGCTGGTTTTAATCTTTTTTTTCTGCAGAAATTGCCATCAGTCCAAATAACCATGAAGTCCATATCTACAAGAAGAGTGGCAACCAGTGGGTTAAGACTCATGAGCTGAAGGAGCACAATGGACACATAACAGGTAATTAATCAGACTGCATAATGCTGTGTTGCTATGACAAACAAACAAACAAACGTGTCTGGAGCTGTCATTAACACAAGTCAACGCCTGTCTGATTCTAAATGATCTGTCTGTATAAAAGCTGATTCAGCTCTTGAGTGTGCTGCTGTCATACCTTAATTCATGACTGTTGCAACAGTCAGCCTGTAATTACACAGCTCCTCTTTGTTTGTGTTTTAGGTATCGACTGGGCTCCCAAAAGTGACCGTATAGTGACATGTGGAGCAGACCGTAATGCCTACGTGTGGTCTCAGAAGGAGGGGGTATGGAAGCCCACACTGGTCATCCTCAGGATCAACCGAGCCGCCACCTTCGTCAAGTGGTCTCCATTGGAGAACAAGTTTGCAGTTGGTAGTGGCGCTCGACTCATCTCTGTCTGCTACTTTGAGTCTGAGAATGACTGGTGAGAGCATTTGTTCAATCATGAGTATTTGCTGAAACGTATCTGTTGAATTTGCATACAACAATAGGCACAAGTTTATGGAAAAATTTATATTTTTGATTATCTCGCTTAATGTTTTAATTAAAGGTACAGTACTGTGGAAGAGTCTTAGGCCACCATAGATCTGTTGTTTCAGCACAGCTGTAATGATATTTTCCTCCTCACGTGAAAAAAGTTGCAGTTAAATTTACTGCTACATTTGCACACAGCAACAACCCCTTAGGCACATGTGGCAATTTATCTGTACCTGTTTGTTGTCATCTGATTTAAAACCAAGGTATTGAGTTTCTAAATGAACGATAAAGATCCAGTCAGAGGCTTGAAAGTTCCTTCTCTCCTGCCCTGCGTCACTCTGTTCTGATTCACTTTGCTGATTTATTCATTTTTTAAAAATGTTATAAGTCTCTCCGTCTGTCAAACCAGGGCAGCCTGTTTATTCATCTTCATTTTTGGTTTTTGGCACACGGATGTGTTGTGTTAAACTGAGAACAGACAGTAACAGCTCAGTTTTGCTGAACTTAACTCATGAGTCATTGCAGTCATTGTTCCCGTTTGAAACATCGCATAGCTGGATCAGATTGATTTAAGTAATTTACATATAATCATCAAGGATGTCTGGGTTTTTTTCAAATCCTCCAGGTGGGTGAGCAAGCACATCAAGAAGCCAATCCGCTCCACCATCCTCAGTCTGGACTGGCATCCCAACAACATCCTGCTGGCTGCTGGATCCTGCGACTTCAAATGCAGGTGAACGATGTCAACAGTGAAAATTCTTATAGGACAAGAGATGATGATTAAATGATTGAAAACCCGCCAACGTCCTCACTCGCTCTCTTGCTTTCTGTTCTGTTTTTCTTTTTACTCTCCCCACCCTCCCTCTCTGGCCTCCAGGGTGTTCTCAGCCTACATTAAGGAGGTGGAAGAGAAACCAGGCCCCACACCCTGGGGCAGCAAGATGCCATTTGGGGCTGTGCTAGCAGAATTTGGAGGAGCGGGTCTGTATCTGTGTCTTTGTACTGTATGTTGGGAAAAAACAGCAACCCTTTGAACTAAACCAGAGCTGCCTTTTTTCTCTTTGTGTGTGTTAGGTGGAGGGGGTTGGGTCCACTCTGTCTCTTTCTCAGCCTCTGGTAACCGCCTGGCCTGGGTCAGCCATGACAGCACTGTCACTGTGGTGGACAGCTCAAAGACTGCCAGGTATGTTTGTTTTAACCCGTAGAGGGATCCTACTTATGGATGTAACCACCAGGTTTTTCAGATTAAAGGGAGACACCCCAGGTGAATAGCATTTTTTTTTTTAAACTAATAGATACCACCATGAAACTTCCCCTGTTGATTATGTACCTTATGTATTTTTTTTTATTGCAAGTTTTTTTTTAAATTGTATATTTAATCATGCAAATTAGGCATTATTTAATTAAATATGCACTGATTTTTCTCTTTGCATACATTTTTCAGAAAAAAAATTAAACACCATATGTGCATTTGGATGTTTTCTTTCCACTAGTCTGAAAAAAGACACGGAAGCAGAGTAGCCCAAAATGGACCATTCATGAAAAAAAGTTAATGTAACTTTTTTATTTGGGGTTCCTCACCTTACACGTGCCCATGGAGCCTGCCAGTAAAGAAACAAATGTTGTGTTTGCATTCAGTGTCACTCGCCTAAACACGTATACACATATATCCTTGAGGTCTAATAAACGTATAGAGTGTATCTCCTTTCTCATAAAACATTTGCAAATCTAAATTTCAACACAGTGAATTGGTATTTTGAATGATGCGCTCTTTACATCAGTGTTTACTAGCTTGCTGTCCTCCACAAGCATTTTTTGGCATCTTACTGCCACCTGTTGATCAGTGTGGTATTGTCAGACCATTGTCAGGAATGTGCACCGTGTCATCCGTGTGGACGCTCATGCATGAGATAAACAAAACAGGCCCCACAGGGCTACTAGAGGTCAGAAACTCCACAAAATACCTTGAATTAAAAAGAATTGCTGTCTGGAATAATTTGTTTGATTAAGATTTTTTCGTAAACTACATGCAATGAGATAGATAAGTCAGAAGTGATGCATTTACCACCATATTTACCATTTTATCATTAAATAGAAGTCGGCATTGTTTTTCTCAAATACTTCAGGGTGTGCGACTGCCGGTACAATCACCGGAGTTGCAGTGAAGGAGACGATATTGGAAATGCAGGCAGTATAAGTCTAAAAGTTTTGACATGGGTGGTGACTGTAAAGTTTCAGCTACTAATGCAAGATAAAGTAGTTGATTAAGGACTGGATCTGGTACCCATTTTGTTTTCACAGCAACTAAAAATAAAAAAAAAACAGAAAATATTCACCCTCTAAACCAAACAGGGAGATAGGAAGGAGAGATTTTTCTTGTCAAGCAACAGATGTGTGTAGATAGGCAGATGAAGGCAGCCCAAGCGGTTTCATGAGCTCCAAAAAATGACAAAGCCCTCTCATGGAATTAAAATCTTCTCCCACGCATTCATCATGTGAAAAAGCAATCCATCACATTAAAAAAAAAAAAACATTCGCTAAATGAATGCAGTGTTTTTTGTTTTTACCACATATATTATTGGCCACTGTACATAAACCATGATTTGAAATGAGATCGTCTAGTCACCGTGCCAGTAAGGTGCGAAAGGTAAACGGACTCTTACATAAGAGCATGCTGTTGTCAACAAATTGCAGGTGATATGAATTGAGGGGGTGTGTGGAAGAGACACGTTCTGCCTGGAGACCTGCACACACTGCAGCCATCAAAGCCCAGTTTTTGATGATAAAAACAGTCATTTATGTGAAAACACAGCATTTTTGAATTTGTTTGTAGTATGTTGCCTGTTTAATCTTTCCTTTTATGTACAATTAAACCAGTTGATTCTCAAGATGACAATTTGTGTGTGTTTAGTCCCTCACAGCTGAAGACGGAGTACCTTCCTCTCCTCAGTGTCATTTTTGTTTCAGAGAACAGTCTAGTAGCTGCGGTAAGAATCAATTATATGTGTTCCATGCACAAATATACATTAAGTAAAGATTTACAGTATGATTTTAAATGACTGTTGTCTGCGTCTTCAGGGCCATGACTGTTGTCCCATGCTGTTCCGTTGCGACGATGGTGGAACGCTGACATTTGTGTCAAAGCTCGACCTCCCGAAGCAGAGTATCCAGAGGAACATCTCCGCCATGGAGCGCTTCAGGAACATGGACAAGAGAGCCACCACCGAGGACCGCAACACTGCCCTGGACACACTGCACCAGAACAGCATCACGTGAGTCACACTCTCTGGAGTCAGTGAAAGGCAGGATGTTTAAATGATCTAAAAACGCCTTTACAACAGTTTTCATCTTCAATTTAGATACTCACACATGTTAAAAAGTGTTCAGCTTTTGATGACACGTGAGTCGATAGAACTTATTCAAAGATGGAGTAGTTTTAGATTTTGTAAATTAGTCAAGTGTGTTATTGCACTTTTTAGTTGTTGGCATCACAAGAGTTTGTCTTTGTGCGTAAGCACAGGAGGAGTAAACAGAAGCAATTTTAATGTTTCCAGTTTTCAGTAATAAAGAAAACCATAAGGATCGAGTGTGGTCACTTTTAAAGGTTCAGCTGAGAGTTGTTTGCAATATTTTTTTCTCAATGAGTCTTGAAGGTTACTTTTGAAATGTACTAGGTTACAGATTACTGGTTCACCTGCTCAAATGCAATAACAAATGTTACTATTTTAATAACTAATAACTGGGCAATAAGCTGAAAAATGTTCGGAAATAGTTCGTTATAAAATAAATCTTCTATTATACATATAATGTTTTTATCAAGAACACTATCTTTTTGTAATTTAATGACATGAAATGTGTTACTCCCCAACACTATTGGAGACTACATATCAGAAACACCTCTCAGTATAACTCAATACAACTGAACAACACCAGACTTTAAAAAAACCAAACGGTTGAATACACACCTCTCTAAGATTATCTCTACAAATGCTAGGATTTATTGCAGAGCTGTTTTATAAAGACTGTATTCATTTTAGCTTGGAGCACCAAGCAAACTGCCAACTGTTGGTTTCTGACCCGAGAATAGAGGTAACATTATGTAACAAAAGTATTGGCTGTGAGCGATACTGGAAGCTCAGTGGAGCTTTGCAGCTAATATGTCAGTCGTATTATTATCGTTATTATTCTCAGTCTTCATTAATACAAAGATAAACTGGCTCTGCCACAAACACATGGGGTCAAACTACAGCATGTACCACATTATTTTTTGAAAAGTATGTTGCCTCTGCCTACAAAAGTCAACAGTTATCACCAGAATGTGCACATTACATTGAGTTTACTGTCTCAACTCTTTAAAACAGTTTGGTTAAGTAGTTGTCGACCTACATTTACGCTTGTGTAACTTGAGCTGATGATTGTTTGCGCTGAAACTGCTACATTATTATGTGCAGCCATAATGTGCTGCTGGAGTCTATTTGATGTCAAGCACTGAAAATAATTACATCTGTTCAGCTTGTTGTGTTTGTGAGAAAGCAACCATTTTCTTTCCTGCATGTCATTTATCAAAGGTCTTGTTCTTGGATTTTTAAATTTCATCTTAACTTTGGTACTATTGTTTATTGTAGGGACTCGACTAAGTAGATTTTATTTTAAGGATTAGTTGGGCATTTTGGGAAACAAGCTCAGTTTGGTTGAGAAGCAAAATTTCACTTTTATATCTGAACAATAAATATAAAGCTCCTGGCAGCAGCTGGTTAGTTTAGCTTTATGGGGGAAGCAGGGGTCAAATTGTTCAAAAAATTTCGTTATCAATTTATCAGCGTCAGCAAAAAAATTTGGAAATTGAAAAATTGAAACTCATTGAATCTCGTCGGCTCTTTGTCGTGCAGGGATCAGCTACTTCAGACACACACATTTATTTGTTTTTATTTATTTAGGATACTCTACTCATTTTTTCACATTCCAGTTGCAATGTTTGATTATTATTAAGAATTAAAAGTTCTTGTATTGTGTACCTGCAGTATTCCACTATTACATGATCTTTATGTCAGTGGCATAAAAAGGTCCTAAAATGACATTAATATCCAGGGTTCATATGATCATGAAAAACCTGGAAATGTCATGGAATTTAAAAAATGGAAATTTTCAGGCATGAAAAAAAACAGAAACAGAAATAAACCTAGAAAGTTATAGAAAAGTCATGGAAATTTGCTTTGTGAGTAACTGTAAAACAGAGTGTATATCCTGTATATGTGGTATCAATGTTCGGGCAGATCAAACATGTCACTTGACGTTTCCTTGTTCTCTGCGTGAGTAATGTCATACTCTTAACTGAGTTGCTGCTTCTCTGTAGTCCAGATGTAAATTCACGTAATGCCAGGAAAATGCCAATCTATTAATGTGTGGCTACACTTGGACAAGTATAAGGCATGAATCAACTCCCGTTACTGGTACTTTTACTGCTGTGACCAGCTGCAGAGGTACTATGGGCGCTAAAGGTGGCTAATTCTCACTAATGTTTTCCTGGTAACTGTTTCCACAACAGCCAGCTGGCTCCCAAATTTGCATACAGGGAACTCAAGTGCTCAGATACAGTGTATGTGCTTTTCTGACTGGCTCCTCATTTTCGGTAACTGACTGATGCATTTTATCATGGATTTTTATTGGTATTTATTGTATAATGTTACACACAGATGTTTCAAGAAATGCCAGAAGAGAAGGCATTGAAATTTATAGGTAAAAATTGTATATGGACTTTGAATATTGTTCACCCAGTGATTTCTGGGACAGTGTTTATCATCCGCTAAAAGTAGTCATAATGACAGGCCGAGTCAAAATGTAAAAAAATGTGCCTACCAGCACCTCAACATTGAATAACAACTTTTATCTCACTTTTTAATCCCTACAAAAACTAAAGTGTAAAAATAGCCCCGACATGACTGCTGTATGTTGGTTGGGCCCGGTGCCTTTTTGCTCCACTAATGTATTTCCCAAAATGTCAAACTTTTCCAGTAAGGATCAGTGTCATCACACTGTAGTCATGGCAATATAGTAAAATCCATCATCATCATGTTGTTCCGTATTTTATCTTCTTCACCTTTTTAAAACCGTCTGTATGTATCTTGGTGTCTGGTCCATAGCCAAGTGTCTATCTATGAAGGAGACAAAAGGGATTGTCGCAAGTTCTGCACCACAGGCATTGATGGAGCAATGACCATTTGGGACTTTAAGGTACAAACACACACACACACACACATTCAAATCCCCTTCATGGGGTAGTTTTCCCAGATCTCCATGCTCTAACTCTCCATGTTTCTGTGATTACTTCCTCAGAGTCTAGAAGCTTCTATCCAGGGTCTCCGCATCATGTGAAGAAATCTTGTAAATGAATGAAGAAACGCAGCAGGCCTCACTTCTCCCCCTCGCCCCCCTCCCCTTCCTCTCCCCTCTCCACCTCACCCCCTCCGCTCCTGCAACGCAGCCAGTAACACACATTACTGACCACCTAATCGAGTGTCTGCTGAAGCACTGATCAGACCATAACACACTCTTGCGGGTGTCTGAGAAAACAATCTCGCACACACACTAAAGTACACACATACACTGCACACACACAAACTGAGCTGACGTGTGACATCACTGTTGATTTTTTTTTCTCGTTTGTTTGTTTTTAAATGAAGGTTAACCAGGTGTCAAAGTGGGAAGGTCCTCTGACACGTATTAAAACGTGACGTGAAATGTGTGTTTTTATGTTCTCTAACCTCCTGTACCAAAAGTTGAACACTAAAAGGTGCGTTTTATCCAAAAGTCAGACTGTATTCCACCTCAGATCAACCGTAACATGATCTCTGAATATCAGTGTTTAGTAGAACGGAGGACGTGATGCTTTGCTTCCTGGAGATTAGTAAATATTCTCCAGCAGGTGAAGTCATTGTTTCGATTAGGACCCGGGTTATTGATATTCTGAGGTCATGCTGCTGGTTGGCGGCACAGAGCCGTAAAGGATCTGATGGTGGAGAGAGAAAGCAGCTGTCTACACTCTGTACGGAGTCACGGCTGGCCAGCACTAGGCTCTGTAGCTTCTACACTAAAACCACACCAGATGGAGGATTTCTATGTAACTGATCATGAGGTAGACATGAAATAAAGATGAAGTACATTTACAGTACACAACTCACACGACTGTTCTCTTCCTTTGTCTTGTAGATGCACTTAGCGGAGCTACTAGTTTTGTTTTTTGTTTTTCTAATCTGCACTCCTTAGTTATGCTTTTGTGTAAGTTCTTTGGCGTGGAGGGCTCAGATTCAGAGTCCCCGTTAGCAAGGTTTGGTTCCTGAAACGTGAGATGAAAATCAGTGTGTGCAGAATGGCTTAAATTACACAAGGAGGTAGCTGGGGAAGAAACCCTCTAAACCTCCACAGCCATGCTCTGATCTCTAAGGCTGTACATTGGTACGGCTACGCTTTTAAAGTCCACTGTGTAGGATTTTGGGGCATCTAATGGCAGAAATAGAGTTTACTACAGGCGAGGCTGGAGTTTACCGTGTTCACCAGAAGAGTCCGTGTGAACTGTGGTATTCACCATCTTAAAAAACAGAAGTTTTCAGAGAGCTCCGAGTTCACAACTTCCTAAATCACAAACACAAACTCAAGCTCCATTTGAACACAGCACAATTTAATCTCTAGATGAATATGTGCCTTTAATGTGTTAAAAAAAATAATAGTAATTGAGCTAATAGTTACTGAGATAATTCATTTTTTACCCAAGTTGTCCTTTGACCGACATTTATACAAACAGTAATGATGCTTATATATAATTTATTATTATAATTTATGATCATATAATTCATGATGCATTCCCACAATTCCCATATTCGTTTCATTATCAAGGTTTCTACCTCCTTTTACATGTAACTTTCTTCTAACTTTCTTCTTATTAGATTTACATGGAAATTATTTAAGAAGTCCCAGGATCATGGTGAAATGTAAAAAAAAGAAAGAATTGATAACCAAAATTAAATAAAAGTGAGGTCTGGGTGTGGAATTAGGGCCTCTCGGGTCCATTTTAGGTCCTTATTAAAGTTTCCAATTGGGAAAAAAAGATAAATAAAAAAACATAGGCATTGTAGAAACCCATTACAAACAAAACAGTTAAGTTTTAGGCTTTTTTATTTTAGCTTTAGATTTTCACAGTCAGTTCTTAAATCTTCCTCTTAGCCCCAAATGGAAATAATGAGCACTGAGGAAAATTTGACATCAGCACAGACAGAAAAGTGTGTCATCTAAGACAACATCCATGACTTGATTTAAAATTTCCAGAGTAAAAGTGAGCCGATCTTTCAGGGGAAAGCGTGAAAACTTGATGTTGGGATATCTGAACTGCTAAAAATAAGGAACTCAAAATGCATGAAAAAGCTTGAGCAAATCTATGGTTGTGAACTTTTTTCTCCTGACGCAACCCTTTTCTCCCCCCTTTTGCAGTTTACTTTTCTTCCCTCCCCTTCTCCTTGTTCCTCTTTCTTTATGCAGAAGTGGCCATACGTCCCTCCCCCTTCTTTTCCGTGTCTTTCATGCTTTTTTTTTCTCGCTTCCCCCTCAGTTTCTACTTCCTCCTTTTAGCTGAACATTGCATTGTGTTCATGCTCCTCCCTCTCTTCCTGAATCAAAAACTCTATTGCCTTCTGTCTCTGTTCAAAATGAACATTTTAGTCCATTCTCTCACATTTCTGAACCGTTACACTCGTGATCTTTTCAGCCTGAAGCATAAGCCTGCACAAACTTCCTGTATGTCTCCCCCTCTGAGCTTCACTGTACCCTCCTCCACTCCCCCCTCTGACCTCTCCTCCCTCTCTTCGGCTCGGCTCTTCTCTTCCTGAGCTCACTCTGTCGTTGGCGTTCGCGTTGACTGGCCAGAGTCCGCGGGCTGAAACACCCTCATCTTTATTTGATCTGCCACCTTCCTCTGCTTCTCTCTCTTCCTTCTCTGTCTCTCTCCATCTCTGCAGCTATTCACCCATCCATCTCTGCCCGGCCCTCAGGGTAAGTAACCTAGAAAATATTTAACAGTTGACTGAGTGTGTTTAGACATGACAGTAACGCACACTCACACACAGACACACACACACACTTTGTAAGTGTAGTGCATTCTCAGGAAAAAGCTAAAAGTGTGCAACAGGCGCTCCAACCCACACGCACTCGCTCACGGCACAGAAAAGTGCATGTATCCACAAAGTGCATGTTTCCACGAAAAATAAATAAATACATTTAGTGCTTGTAAAATAACAGATTATGTTTAAGTTGTTTTACTTCCTGGGTGTGTGCTCTAGCTGTAAGGCTTGTTTGGGGGATGTGTGTTACCTTTGACCTGCATCATTCCTCTCATGCCCCTGAAAGTCTGGATTTCATTAACCTGAGTGAGATACGGTGTTGTGTGCTCACGGGGTTAAAATCAGCTGATTGTCTGTTTTTGTACTTTTTTTTAACCTCAAATATTCTGAACCAACTCTTGAGAAATGTATCTCGATGAGTAGTTTTGATTATAAAGTTGTGTTTTCTTTCCCTTTCCACTTTTTCATAGTAACAATAATCCTTTAACTTTACTTTTTCCAGACTTGACTGTTATCTTCTCAGCTCACCAGCCGCTGATACCCCTTCCTGGTCTGTTTCTAACGTCTGATTGGCCATGGCGTACCACAGTTTCCTGCTGGAACCAATTAGCTGCCATGCCTGGAACAAAGATCGTACCCGTAAGTCTGCTCGCCTTTTCTGATTGGTCACTCTGGGTTTGTACTTCAGTGGCTTTGAGTCAGCTCGGCTCTGAACTGCACATCGTTTTTAATCACAGACATCATGGAACATCTTGCTTCAACTAGAGTCTGAGCCAAAGAACAAATAGTGTAATAGTCGGAGGCCTGTGATTGGCTCCCAGGTGGGAGAAGGTATTTCCTGTTTCCTGTAACAGTAAGGGTGGTGTCCGGGGGCCTTTCTGAGAGGCTCTTGTGCTCCGTTAGCTGCAGGAAACTAATGCCATATTTGGCTGTTTTGATCAGAGCTTTAGTGTCTGGGTAAAGCGGATGTTAACAGACAGCTGGTGTCGAGTCATAGAGTCATAGTAGTTTTCCTCAACTTGTTAGCTGAAGTTTGCTCAGCTTGAAGGCTGAACACTCAAAAAGAAAGAAAAAACATGCACACTGAAGCACCCACACTGCTGCTCTGGGACAAATGCTTCTGACTCATCTGCTGACTGAAACATGTGCAGGGTTTGATACATTATGGGAAGGAAGGTTGCAGTTCTCGCACATTGTCTATTTAAAGATACCGTGTGTGTGTGTGTGTGTGTGTGTGTCTGTGTGTGTGTGTGTGTGTGTGTGTGTGCGTGTGCTGCCTGCAGGCAGATACATACTGTGTTTCTTTAGTTTTTCTGTTCTCATGCAGCCGCTCAGCTGTTCTGTGTTCGACTCTGCTGATCAGCCCCACAAACTTCTCCCATCACTCACTCTGTACTTTGTCCGCACACTAACACATTTCTCAGTTGTTTGTTTCACGGACCTGCAGCACTTTCTTTTGATGTACTTAATTGTGTTTGTGTGCTTCAGAGATCGCCTTGTGCCCCAACAACCACGAGGTCCACATTTACAAGAAGGATGGGACCAAGTGGACCAGGATTCATGAGCTGAAGGAGCACAATGGGCAGGTGACAGGTGAGGTACAATCACACACCTGCAGACACGATGATTTGCCTTAATGACTTTGGTATGGGTTTCCCACAAAGTTTAAAGTTTAGGTGAACCTACAAAATTTAGTAGACTCTAAGCAGCAACCTCCGAGGCTGAAAAAAGAAACCTACGTGGAAGTGCCAAGAACTGCGGCTCCTCTAATGGCCACTTGAGGCTGACCTCAAAACTGAGTCAGCTCCAACAGAGTGCCCCAGGGATGACGTTTGTCTGTAGGCCAACCCAGCGGCTAATGTTACCCTGGTTCTTTTGTCAAAAAGCCTATGGGATTTTTCCACTGGATTTTGGATCATTGCAGAAAATAAGATCTGTGGCAAACAAACGTTTATGATGCTTAAACATTTTGGTCAGCAAGATATTCTTCACCAATTAACACCACTTTCAGGATTTCTGAAGCCTAAATGCAATCGCCAGAAGTAAAAAGCTATTGCAAGGCTAAAACAATCGATACTGCAGTCACATCACAACCACTGCAAGGCTGCAAGGCTGTTTGTTCTGTAGTCTCATTCAGCCACTTGTTAGCAACCGCCTTTTTAAAGATACAAAAAAGATTTTAAGTTTGCAAGTGGGGTAATTATTGACGTATTTGATGTTGTAGAACAGACCTCATTTAAGGCTTGTAATCAAAAACCCATTTAAGAAACCCATTGACTTTGACTTTTAGGGTTCATTGCTGGGGTCCGCTATAGACGCTTATGTTAAAATGCCTAACTTTACAGCAGAAACAAACATATCAAAAAAAAATGGTTTTGGCATCTAATTTGCCAAAATGTCAAACTTAGTCCATTAATTTATACAATCTGTGGTAAGCCTCTTTACTACTCAAACATGTTAAGTAGCTAAGTAACTCAGTCCACAGTTTTGATTTTCAGTAACTTATGCATCTCCTAAAGATGTCTTTTAAAATTCCCACTGTCCTCTGCAGTGGTACCTAAATAAGTGTAGGATTTAAAGGAATAGTACAAAATTTTGTGAACTACACTTATTTGCTTTGCTTGTCGAGAGTTGGATGAGAAGATCACTTCTGTACTCTGTCTGTATGGTACACTCAAAGACATGAAACAGAAGTAAATTGTCAGCCTGGCTCAAAGGGATATACCATTAATTAGAAAACAAACCCATTAGCATGTTATATCTTGTTTGTTTAATCGGGACAAGTGCAAAAATGACAAATTGTGGTTTTAAAATGGTTAAAGTTAAACTGTCACTATATCCATACAGTACAATTTGAGACAGAAATAATGTTCCTCTAAACATGAGAAAGCTGAAAGCTTTGCTCGATTGTTTCCAACATGGCGGCTGGGTCTCAAACCTCATTTAACAGCTAAACAGTACACTAGAATATGTTTATGAAAACATGAGGTGAGAAATAAGCACTGCAGTAACATAATCTTGATTCATATTTGATCAGCGCTGTCCAGTCTGAGGTCACAAGCAGCGATTGACATGATTGACAGCTATATCAGAGACTCCTTGGCTCTGATTGGTTGTTTTTATTCAGACTCTAGCAAATGCCATTAGAAGCACTGCGAGGACGAAAGACTATTTTTTCACAGACAGTCTGTCTCATATAATACTGTGTGGATGTAGTGACAGTTAATGCAAATATGACAAGAAGTTATTTTCATGAAAGTTACCAAGTACAGCTTTAAAGGCCAAACTATTTCTGACCAGATGCAGGGACTTCTTGGAGTCTGTGCTGGTTACCAGGCAACCACACAGTGACGACGAGACTCCTGGCTAGCTGTTCCCCCTGTTTCCAGTCTTTGTACTCCTACAAGATGATCATATTAGCACACAGACATCAGGGTAGACCTTGAACTGCCCGTATCATCTTACACCTCAGATATTAAAGGAAATGATAGAACTGATGTATTTTGCAAACACTATAATTGCTATTTATGTGGGAAGGTTGCAGTTTTTTGATGTTATGAATGTAATATAATCTAAAGAGTGTTATAGCTCTTCTCATGTAACTCATGGTATAAAGCATATTTCCCAAAAATATTGAACTATTTCTTTAAATATCATGATGCATGCACAGAGATAAAGTAACAGTAAGAGTTTCTTCCTCCTGCAGGTATTGACTGGGCTCCAGACAGTAACCGTATAGTTACTTGCGGGGCAGACCGTAACGCTTATGTGTGGACCCTGAAGGAGGGCACGTGGAAGCCGACCCTGGTCATCCTCAGGATCAACCGTGCTGCGCGTTGTGTGAAGTGGTCGCCACGAGAGAACAAGTTTGCTGTAGGCAGTGGCTCACGCCTCATCTCCATCTGCTACTTTGAGCAGGAAAACGACTGGTGAGATTTTGACAGGATCGCTTCCTGCCTCTGATTTACATGAGAGGCTGCATTTGATTATTATGAACCATACACTTTCAGCATGTTGTGCTGTTGCTTACAGGTGGGTGTGTAAGCACATCAAGAAGCCGATCCGCTCCACCATCCTCAGCCTGGACTGGCATCCCAACAACGTCCTGCTGGCTGCTGGATGCTGTGACTTCAAATGCAGGTATCAGTGATTCTGAAGAGGCACGCAGAGATTTTAATAACTTTTATAACTTACAACAACTTCTGGTTTTGTCTTCTCGGTACACGTGGCACCTACTGCCTCTCTGTCATAGGACACAGACATATTTACATTTTTTAATTCTCTGTGACGTTTCTCACATTTTGTTAAGGATGGATTGTATCTGTTGCTGTATCCATTACAAAACTTCAAATTTGACACAAGTCAAGAATGAACTGGTTAGATTTTGCTGGTAAAGGTGATCACTGTGACCTCACAAAACATGTTTCGGCCATAGTACCAAGAGTACATTTGCTTAAAAAAAATAACAATTTATATAATTCTAGTTGTTTTAAACAAACAAACTAAATAAACTGGGCCTAAATTTTATTCTAATCTGAAATCTAAAGTCCAAAGGTATCCTTAACCATGCACACATCCCAAAAAATCATCACTTCGCATGCATTTAATTAGCTGGTTTTCAAGCACACAAATAAAATATGAAGACAGCACAGAATAAATAATAAATCATATTTGTCTGGACCCTGCAGTATTGGTCCACCGTTGTTTTTGTCCTCTTTTCCTCGTTCCCTCTTCCTTGTGTTTTGCTCACATCGTGACCCCTCTCGTCCTCGCCCACAGGGTGTTCTCAGCCTACATTAAGGAGGTGGAGGAGAAGCCTGGCCCCACCCCCTGGGGCAGCAAGATGCCGTTTGGGGAGATGTTGTTTGAGTCTGGCGGGTCTGGAGCAGCAGGTCAGACTTCGGCTGGAGGTGGCGGTTGGGTGCACAGCGTGTGCTTCTCTCACTCCGGCAACCGCCTGGCCTGGACCTCCCATGATTCCACTGTGTCGGTCGCAGAGGGAGGCAAGACCAGCACGTAAGAGAGGGCAGGAAGTGTGTTCGGTGTGTGTGTGTGTGTGTGTGTGTGTGTGTGTGTGCGTGTGTGTGCGTGTGTGCGTGTGTGTTGTGGGACCACACTCTAATGCTTGTTATG
This sequence comes from Plectropomus leopardus, assembly GCF_026936395.1. NCBI lineage: Eukaryota > Metazoa > Chordata > Actinopteri > Perciformes > Serranidae > Plectropomus > Plectropomus leopardus. Next base: position 19,514,927 of record NC_142178.1, read on the forward strand.
ACTCCACAGGGTGAACAGTCTGAGCTCTGAGACGCTTCCTCTGCTGTGTGTCACCTTCATCACTGAGAACAGCTTAGTAGCAGCTGTGAGTATCCGATATATATCAGCACACATAAATTAATCAGTTTATTTTATCTACATCTACTTATTTTGTTTGTGTCTGACTGAATTATTGAGGAGCTGCATAATATGTATAAAATCCATTCAACAAGAGAACCAAATGTGACAAATAACCACAACAACAAACCGAAACATTTCAGCACTGAGGCTTCGCTAAAAACCTCGACTTATTCAGCAAATCAGTTACTGTTGTCAAGTTAGTCTTTTCCACATATTAGATCAGATATTCTCATATTTCTGTCCTCATATCCACCATGTGGCGATATGTTGGGTTTACTGTTCATATCTAATATTTAATAGTATTTATATATTTCTTCTAATTAAGGTGGTGCATTAATGGTTTGGGAATGGTAATGGGAATTTTTTTTTAAAAAAAGGGAAAAACTATATTTAAAATGATCATAATGACATTTTATGATAATTCTGTTATTGATATTAGTTATGTTACAGAATTATTATAACTTTTAAGAACCGTTTCCAAGTCTAAGTCTTTCTTTTAACTTTCTTTTTCTTTTTTGAAAAATTGATTTTCAGGTCATTTTTGTGTACTTTTTACTAAATTCTTGCTAACTTACGGGTCATTTCTTCTGCTGTTACTCATTGCCATATTTCCATTTTTGTGTGGAGAAATCAAGCCAATTTGCTGAGGTTTTAAAGGGTTAAAGGGAAACTATGTCAATTTTGCTGAATAGTGCAGTCTGTTTGGCAGTTACAGGATAATGGCAAATTGAATTGCCCCACATTTTCCAAGATTGTCTTGAGTCAGTTGCTTTTAAGTCATTAACGGGGCATCCTGGTGGCCTCAGGGTTTAAAGGCCGTGAACAACCCCCCATGTGTTCTTAGTTATTTCGACTGATTACACCTTTTCCTAACTGGACACGAATGAGCGAACATCAGATTGTTTTAGTATTTCCCATTGAAGATATCCTAACCTGCTCAATGCGTCAGCAAACAAGCTGAGTGATGTGTCACTTGTATGAAAAACCTCTTGCCCTGACTCTATTTTTGTAAAGTTTTGCATATATGCCCCCATCTCCAACATATTTTCATTGGTCAAAATTGAAGTCCATCACCTTTATGTTTTTCCTGCAGTCAGCAGTCAACATCGGTGAAGAGAGACTCATTTATGAGGTTAAAAAGCAGCACAACTTACATGATCCACATCACCCAAAACACAAAAAAATAATCATTCTAACTAAGGAAATTATTAAAATGTAAATAAATTAGGTTAGTTGTGAATAAATAACTTAGACACGTACTCATTTGTAAAGGAAGAAATCAGAACAGCCCCCTAAAAAACCTTCATCCACTCCTCACACTGCAACATCGCTGTACTGTAATTATATGCTTTTATCTGCCAGAGTTCACTCGCTCGCTGTAAAGGTGCTGATAAGGGGCAAAACTATGCTGGGATGTGCATGAGATCAGGGTTTAACCTCGCTATATTTGTTTGCGTTTTGGCACAGTGTCCATGATTTTAGTAACTTCCTCTTGGATGCCTGGTGCTTACAGACTGGCAGCTGATAGCTACCTTTATATAAAGCCCAGACCTCACCTCCGCACTGTGCACAGGAACACAGCAAATAAAAATAAAATAAGAAAATACAAGTTAAGGTCTGACAATCTGCAGTAATATACAACTCAGCACACTTGTATTGGGACATACTGTAAGTGATACCTGAGAGGGATTATTTTATTTTTGGTTTGGTTTTTTTCCCTTGCTTTTTAGAAAAACTATTCATAATATATATTGACATTACCCGATGATAGTATTAAAAAAGTGATTTTGACAGATGCAGACAGGAACATCAAAATAAATTGACTTGACTCATAATGGCTTTGACCCTTTTTATCTTTATGATACAACCAAAATCACAGGTGATATCTGGTCTCATGTTACCATACTGATATTAAATCCATACACACCATCCTCCAACTCCATCCTCATGTTTCTGCTCCTCCAGGGCCACGACTGTTACCCAGTGCTGTTTGTATACGACAGTGCCAAAGCCAGCTTGACGTTTGGGGGCAAACTGGACGTTCCTAAGCAGGCAGCCCAGAAGGGCATCAGTGCCAGGGAACGTTTCCAGAACCTGGACCGTCGGGCCTCAGAGACCCAGGGCACCGAGAAGGACCTGAACAGCCTGCACAAGAACAGCATCAGGTGAGGAGAGGAAATATGGACCATGCCATTGCTACTCTGTTGCTAGGGCAACAGCTTTGGTCTTTACTTGCTACCAGCTACCAAGGAAACTATAAAAGTAGTTGGTGAAAAATAATCCTCATGAAGGTGTAAAAGAAGCAGACAGGGAGCTGCAGTGTTGGTGAGTGATAGCAAATGTTACAGCCTCTCAAGCTTAATCGCTGTCTTGACTTATGTGTGTAATTATAAAGGTTAATATAACGTTAGGCTAATAATGTTAGATACGATTATAAATAATTGAGGCAAACTGTGAGACATTGTAGCACACAAGTCCCAGTCTGATGAATATTTATCTAACTCTTGAGTCCAGCCAGAATTATGATCACAGCCACTAATAAATTGATCTGGTTATAACTGAGGTCTGTTCAGCGATGACAAGTCACACCTGTCGGAGCTGCCCTGTTTGGCTGCGTATCCTAACGCAACATTATTATTTGCAACCTCATATGATTTGGTTTAACTTGTCTCTGATATTTCAGCCAAATCTCTGTGCTGGAAGGTGGACGAAACCAGTGCACCAAGTTCTGCACCACTGGCATGGATGGGGGGATGGGCATCTGGGATGTCAAGGTAAAACACACACACACACACACACACACACACACACACACACACACACACACACACACACACACACACACAAGGGTGTAGGTTTCATTTCAACAATGGGGGGAGCACATATGAAATGTGGGTTTCATGGTCCTCTGCAAGAACATTTGGAGCATCAAACTCTTAATTCCCTGAATTCTCGTGAATTTATTTGCACCAATTGCTGTGTTTTCTGCATCATTTTTTCAGGTAAATGTGTTTCATTTTGCCAAAAATAAAAGTCTTCTGCTATTCTCATGTTTTTTTGGGGAAGGTAAAAATGTACAAATATAATTATTTAGGGGTACGCGTCTCCTACATCCTCCCTGAAATCTACACCTTTACACACACACATTGCACAGATCACACAACAACAACAAACTGATGTGGTCAAATGTTTATTTGTGTGACATCCTGTTTATTTCCTCGGCATAATACAAATATTATTTTGGGATGTTTCTTTTTTTTCCCTCAGACTCTGGAGTCTGCGATGAAGAATCTAAAGATAGTCTGAACCAAAGTTTACATGACTCCGCCCATTCAGCCTTATGAGCTTCTGGAGATATGAAGAAAAACTGCTGCCTTATACACAAAGCTTCTCAGCCTTATTTTATCAGGTATTTTTTATATACAATTTTTAAAAAAAAAAAACATTTACAATTTGAAACAATCAGACTCGGTCCAAACAGTGTTTGTAATCCCTCTGAAGCTCTTTGCTGAGCATGTTAAACTTGACGCTGTATACAGAGGAACTGACCAAAGGTCTGCAAACGGTACTTAATGAGTTAGATTACTATAATCAGAGAGAGCTCCGTCTGAGCTGAACGCTTAAAGCAGGATTTTATATTAATCAAGATCAAAGGCTTCAGTATGTGTTAAAGCTTATGCTGGTCATAATATGCATTGAATAAATGATTGCTGTTACAGTGCTAAACAATGCTTGGTTGATTACAGTCTCGTAGCTTAAGGTTTTCGGAAATCTGATGATTTTAATAACATGACGAAGTTTATCTTGACAGTTCATTCTTGATTCAGAAACTGCAGTTAAGGAACCATCTCAACCTTAAGGTCCACTTAGTTCTTCGTTGCAGAGTATTGTTAAGTTTGAACTTCTATAGTTTGAACAGATTGAATGCAGTTTATTTTTAAGCTTATTTTTTTTACAAAGCTTAACCTAGGAGCTTTAATAAAGGGATTTAGTATTTCTTGACCAGAATTATATCACACTACCCTGATGGATGATAAAATAGTTAAATTAAATTAAATTAAATTAATGGATTCAAATTTTTTAAAATAATCAAAAAATGTGGGGCAACCTCTAGCTCACATGGTAGAGTGTGCATCCCTTATAGGCTGATTCCTCTGCAGCATCATGTCATCCCTTTTCTCTCTTCCACCTATACTGTCTATCTAGCTTCCAAAAAAAAGTTAATAAATAATTTTAAAAGATATATAGGCTCTTAAGTGGCTAGAGATAGACAGAGATTAAGACTGAGATATGATGACGCCAGCTAGAAAGTAGCTAAAGCGACAACATTAAATGGGGAGCAGAGTCTCACAGTTTTAATAGTGCTTTTTCTTAAGTTATTGTCTTAATAGGCTATAAAGCTCCATTTCCTATTTGAAAACATGAAATTGAAGTTTTATTTTAGGCAGCTGTGGCTCAGAAGGTAGAGCGGGTCGTCCACAAATTGGGAGATCGGTGGTTCGATCCCCAGCTTCTCCAGTCTGCATGTTGAGGGCAAGATACTGAACCCCAAACAGCTCTCATCTGTGTGCGAGTGTGTGTGAATATCAGCAGGTGGCAACCTTGCATGAAAGCTTCAGCCACCAGTGTTTAAATGAGTGAATGTGACATGTGGTGTTTAAGTGCTTTGGAAGACTAGAAAGGCGCCGTACAAGTGCATGTCCATTTGCCAAATTTATATTTACATTTTGCAAAAAATATTCTTTTTTTTTAATCTTTTTAAACCAAAAAGTATTTGAACCTTTCAACCCTTAACAAATTGGTTGCTTTCAAAACTTGGGGAAAAAGACAGCGAGTTCTTTTGAAATAAATGCTTCACACATTGTAAGACATTAGTGGATTTAGAAAATTATTTTTAAAAAGATAGGGAAAATGTCTATGGAAAAAGGAAAAAAAATCTAGGGATATACTATATTTATAATTAAAATAGTTATATATTTAAAATTATGTTACAAAAAAACTACTATGATTTTAACCCCATTGCCAAGTCATTTTTAAAACATTTTGAAAATTATTATCATTACTAGCAGTAGTAGTATCATTTATTTATTTATTTATTTTACAAATTTTAAGTCATTTTCTTGTACTTTTTACTAATTTATTGCTAATTTTTGGGTAATTTCTTCTTTGGTTGCTTATTGCCTTCTTCCCATATTTTTGAGAGAAATCAGGGCAATATGCTCTGGTTTCAAAGGGTTAACTGACAGTAAATAATAATAATATATATATATATATATATATATATATATATATATATATATGTAAAACAATATACAGAACATCAGGTAAATAATAGCATCAAGTAGAAAACATATATGACAAACATAGCCTATGAATTAAGTGGGGATATTAAGATAATTACATAAAACAGATGTATTAATTTAGAGGATTCAGGAAAATCTGCGTACTATTTAAAAATCCTTAATCCTTTTTCATCTATTAAACTGAGTGAATCCCCAATCATTAATCAGCCCAGATGACATCACTGTGACATCATCAGTGGTTATTTTTCCCAGACTGGACAATATTCCTCCACAGCCACAGAAGACATTAACTCTTTCGCTGCGGTAAATTGAGCCGTGTGCCCCTTTAAACTGTGTTTCTCTGTAGCTGAATGCACATAACCACCACCACCACCACCATCATCATCATCATCACATTATATCATCACCACACCGCCTCAAACTCGTGCCTGCATCAGCACCTAGAGGAGGAACCAGAAACTACAAGAGCAAATGTCTCAGCCATGAATCAGTCCCTCACAAAATGATGTGGCAGCCGTCAGTGATGAAAAACAGCCCTCCTTACCGAGTCGTGATGAGGTGAACCGGCGGCTGGAGCTCCAGCAGACACACACACATAGAAAGACACGCACACACACACACGCACACACAGAGACAGAGAGAGACCACCAACATCAGCAGCACCTCCTCCATGCAGGAGCAGCGGCTCCCTCTTCACAGATCATCCCCGACGCCCACACTTCCGGACCGGAGCCTCTGGAGGCAGCTGGCTCGGGATGCGTCCATCTCCCGGTGCTGCTTGAGATGAAGATAAGACGACGACGTCTTCCCCGGTGAAACGGCGGTGCTCGTCACGTTTCATAAGTCGTTACAATCCGAGCAGAAGCGATCAGATCGAGGCGGTTAATTCGCTCTGAGGGGATTCAGGCTTCAGCCATACTGTCTGTCTGCTGTCAACTGTTGCTGATTTCCACTGTAAATGAATCTTATAAGGTAGGTGAAGTCATTTTATTATATCACAGTACGCGTTTAGAAACCGCTGATAAAACAGAAGTATTTGTCATAATGTTGCCTGATTATAGTGATTTTAATGATGAGGAGGAGGATGGAAGGATTTGGGAACCAGCTGTTAAAAAGTCAGCGTTTTCATTTCATTACATGTAGTAGCTGAAGGTGTGACAGGGTTTATTTGCTTCATAAGCATCATTATTAACATGCACACCTTCCACTTTCCCTCCCCCTCCTCCTCCTCCTCCTCATCATCATTATCTTGCTGTCAGGAGGCCACACAAACACATAACCTATCTAATATTTGGACTTGCACATAAAAGAACACATGGTGCAGGCTGTCTGAAGGGTTTTTGGATGGGTTTCACGGTAGGAAGAGGTCACACAGAGCACACCAGGGCTGCAACTGACTGTTATTATCAATACTGGTAAATGTGAGAGTTGCTTTCTTTATTAATCAATTGTTTGGTTTATAAAATATGAGAAAATATTACATTACATAATGTTTATGTACATAACAAGCTCACAGTGACATTTTTAAAATAGGGATACACAACATTGGATTTTTTTGCTGATATGCCGATATGTAGATATGTAACAATTCCTTTGGCTGAAAACTGATACCGATATATCCACTTTTTCCCACCTAATTTTGGTGATCATCAAGTCTCTTCTGTAGTGGAATTAACATCATATTATGCATACTCTTATCATGACCACCCACCAGCACGTAGAAATATAAAATACAGTGTTTGTCAGTGTGCAAAATAAGAAAAAAAACTGCAGAGGTTGACGTTTTGTACATATTCACTTTGTCAATAAAAAAAAAAAAAAACCTGTCAGTTTTTAAAATTTGCAGAAATCAGCGTGTTGGCCAATTGGGATATTTCATTTTAAAGCCAATATCTGCCGATACCGATGACTCGCCGATTTGATTGTGCATTCTCAGTTCAAAGCTCTTGTTTTTCCAACAGCTCAAAGATATTAAATTTACACTGATAAAGACGCAGAAAATCAGCGAATCATAATAGCTTAGAAGCTGGAGCTAGTAAATGTTTGTGGGGTTTTTTGCTATTGTTTTGCTTTGCTTGAAAAACGAGCAAAACAATGAATCTATTGTTAAAATGATCTCAACTCTGGATCAGACCACACCGATAACAGATTTTAAACCTGCATGTTTAGTGTTCACTATTCAGTGGGTTGTCATGGTTTCAACTGAGACTGTAGACAAATTATTATTAGAGCTGCAGCAATTAGTTGATTAATCACTTTGTCGATCAAAAGGCAATTGATTGTCTTTTTTTATCATTAATTAATCATTTCAGTACTTTTTCAAGCGAAAATGCTGCTTCCAGCTTCTCAATGTGAGAGAAAGAAGCGATTTGAAGACGTCACTTTGGAGTCCAGAAAGCGTGATTAGCATTTTTCACATTTAATAGACTAAACAATTAATTGTAAAATTAATAATAATATGAGTTGTCCTGCATGAGGACACAGCTGCCATATCTTAACTGCTTTAACAATGCAAAATAATTTATATTTATTATTTTGCAGCTGATATTTTTTCCTTCATTCCTTTAGAGCTGAAATGGCAACAATTTTGATAACTGAACTGTATAGTTGTTTAGTCAAGAAAAAAAATGCAAATACTGTCTGGTGTAAGCTTTGCCAATTTGAATTTGCAGCTCTTCTGCGTTTTATATCTGTATTTATATAGTTGCACCAAACATGGCATTTGAAAATCTGTGAGGGGCATTTTCAGTATTTATTTTGACATTTCGTATAGTAAACAATAATTTACAGATTAATTAATAATAAAATTAATAGGCCTAGATTTTACATACCTCCAGTCGACAGCCTTATCATTTCACTCTCAAATGTGCCATGAAGTCCACTAAAATATATACGGCTAAAACTAATAGATATTTTCACTGTCAATCAATTCATAGTTTAGACTTGAAAATATCAGATAAATAAAAATTGCCTTTCAAAATCTTCACAAGCTGGCATTTTCAAATTACTTGTTTTGTCCAACTAAAAGTCCGAACCCCAAATATATTTAATTTACATTGATATAAATACAGTATGTCCTGGTATTTAAGACACTGGAACCAGAGAATATTAGGCATTTTTTCTTGATAAATAACTTAAGTGATTATGTCTAAAATTGTTGCAGATTTTTATTAATTTTCTGTCCATCGATTAGTTATTTTACAATTTTTTCAGCTCTTCTTGATCATACAGCATTTTCCTTGCTTTTATTGCTGTGTGTTCTTGATGCAAGACTTGCTTGACCATAAAACAGGCTGTAAGATTAATTCATGTTCATTATTAACTGGACTGTGGTGTTGGTCTTCACGGTTCAATAAGACAATAAGAGCGTTCCTTCTGTCCATCCTGCTGTCGTATGAGAAGACTTATCATGATGTTTCCGCAGCTCTGCTCCTCTCTGTCCACTTAGTGAGTCTCTCTGCCTGGCCTCTGGCCTGGTAATTATCAGCCAGCTTGATAAAGTCATTAATGACCCGGCCAAGCCTGCTGGGCCTGGCACTGACATACACACACGTACACACACACACACATACACTTCATCATGAACACACACACACACACACACACCAAAGAGAGAGTCAGTCAGACAGTGTGAATCCCATGTTGGATACAGGACGAGGATGTCTTTTATTTGGGACAGGACAGTGTTTTTTTTCTGGGCTGGGTCAGTTAATATTAATAACTCTGAATGAGTGTCACTCTAAAAACAGCTGCTTAAGGAGCAGCAGAGAGAAGAAATTAGGCATGTTTGTTAGGATGTTTGCCTGTCATTTTCATTATAAGAGATGGATTTTTTATTTTTTTTGCCTTCTATCGGTACTCCTTTAGTTTTACCTTCTGATCTATCTACAGAAGGATCAGCAGTGCCATATATATGATTTAAAAAGGTTTAAAACAGCTTACATGTAGGAGGAGATCATCATGTTCATGTTCTACTGTTAAACACTGTTGCACAACACAGAGATATAAGGTGGACTAAATCTTTAAAATATGCAGGCAGAAATCAAAGGAGATGACACATTATATATATATATATATATATATATATATATATATATATATATATATATATGTACAAGCAATGCTGTTAGGTGTGTATATTTATATGAATATACATGTACATTTTTAATTTGAGTGGTATTCCCTTTGCTGGCGGCCTGTTTCTCATTTTGAGCTCCACCAATCTTAGAACAATGTGTGTGTGTGGGTGACTGTGAGAAAGAGACATCGCTAAATCTAGGTCTCTCATGAAATCTGGCTCTGCAAGATGCAGCATAAAAATAGAGAGGGGTTGTGGCGTGTGTGTGTGTGCGTGCGTGCGTGCGTGCGTGCGTGCGTGCGTGGACGTCTTTGTCCATTTGCCTTTCTGCATGTTAATTTAATCATCGTGAGGCAGAGAGGAGACATAGTTGGGGAACAGGAGAGGGAAATGAAAGAGATGAGCAAAGAGCAAAGAAAGATGAAAAAAAGAGGAGTTTTCTGGTGTGGAAAAAAAAGACAATCCTTGCTCGGTGGTTTCCATGACAACAGTGACATCACTGATGGAGTGCTACCTCCTGAGCCGTTGTATTTTTGTTTGGCTTTCTGTTCAAAGGAGTAGATTTGAGGTTACATGTATATCTGTGTGTTTATGTGTGTGTGAATATGCAGACACATCTGTACATGTGAATTGTTTATGAAACAGCTCATCAGGACAAACCTCCGCTGGTTCAGTCGATCTGTGGTTACCCACTGTTGCCAGGCAACAGCAGTCATGGCAACAAGTTGAAACATGATCCAGCGTTGCTAAGCAAGAGGACAGGATGGGGTGAAATTTTATGAACACCATTCAGATACAAATGGATACAAATATTAAAGATGGTCCTCACGGTTTAATGAAATCAAGAGGAAAATGCAGTTTTTATAGCATATGAAGTCATTGTGATTCTGCTTTTAACAACAAAGATAAATAATGTTTGGTTTTTTTCCTCATTATTTCCCGCTCTTTTCATGTGTACACTTGGCCTGGTATGACATGAGCTCAACATAGTTCTCTCTGTATCAGTCTGGACTCGATGCTTGTTTTGACAGTCAAACTCCTTCAGCCAATCCTGACGGAAGCACTAGCCTCTGCTATAGAAGTACACTGTTACATTAGACCGTAACAGGAGCTCTAATAAATACTATTTATTAATTTTTACCATTTGTACGTGACATGTGTCTTGTCGACAGCTATGAGGTTTTTGTAAAACACTGGCATTGCAACCAGCTTCCTCTGGACTGTGATAGACTAGCCGATAGTGTCCTTGATTTATGTCCGAAGCACTGTGAACACCAGTCTGTATGGGCGTGATCCTCAGCTTTGCAGCCTCTGGTATCTGCTCCTCCATCAGCGCAATCAGTGGCAAAACAATAACCATGGATTTGTATCGGTGAACATCTTCTCCATCACTTACAGCCAGTTGATAAATCAAGCTTTGGCCAAATTCAGTCGACAAAAACGTCTTTTCCTCTGAGAGACTCCATGAGTGCATCCTCTTGTTCTTGTTCAGTTGGTTTCGGCAAGAATTTCACTTACTGCTGTGTTTGTTCTACTGACGTTAGAGAGAGCACTTGTTGCTTCGGGAGCTGCCATTACTGTTCTGCAAGCCTGCATTTTACGTCGTCAACTGCAACACAGTCCCTGATTGACCCAGATTGGTTTTTAAATCCTAGAATGTGTTTTGGGCGGCAGCGAGTCCAGACTGATACAGAGAATTAAACATAATGTCGAGCTCACATCATTAGGATGGTCTCACCAGGCTTGGGTACATCGTGCCTCACTGTTGCGTGGTGCCTAAACTAACGTCTCATTGAAGTTTGAAGTTCAGATTTTGAAAGTTTTATTGAAATATACCAACTCTGATTTGTTCATTTGTGATGATTCCAGGTTTATGAACAACCGCGTTCCTCCTAACAAGAGATACCAGCCCACAGAATATGAGCATGCTGCCAACTGTGCCACGCATGCGGTGAATGCACACACACACACACAGACACAGACCACAGGAAGTGATCGTTAACGCTTACACAGATAAAATGACACTCAGTGGAAGCAGGAGAAAAATCCAGCAGCATTACATAACAGATACATGAAAAACACCAGATTCTTTTTAAAATACATCATGCAATAGTTGTATATTTGTCCTCCTGTAGCTCATGTTTTATTTATGTTATGAATTTATTTAGTTATGGATAATCCCCAGCCTGCTGGGCAGCTCAGTGTTGCACTTCCAGTCAGAGGACCAATGGGAGCGGCTGTCGGCCTGGGTGTACGGGGCGGGGCTCAGCTCGCTCTTCATCATCTCCACCCTGTTCCACACTGTGGCCTGGAAGAAGAGCCACCTACGGTACGCACACACACACACACACACACACACACACACACACACACACATACACCAACACCATACTGGGACGGATTGTAATTTTGCAGATGATGAATGTGTGTAAAGGATATAAGAAGACAATAAAAAAATACCACAGAGACACACCAGAGCAAATGTATATCCCCACACTTCAGATTTGTTTTCGAGCTCTTAAACACACTGATGCGATATGTATAAACAGTGTCACTCAGTTGTTATTAGGCTGTTTGGTCTCTCTCCTCAGGTCTGTGGAGCACTGTTTCCACATGTGTGACAGGATGGTGATCTATTTCTTCATTGCGGCCTCCTACGCCCCCTGGTAAACACATTAGACTATTCTAAACATGTATATATATATATATATATGAATGTGTATATACAGTGTAAAACAAGTTATGTGTTCATGTTTTACCAGGCTGAACCTGCGGGAGCTGGGTCCCTGGGGGTGCCACATGCGCTGGCTGGTGTGGGTCATGGCCTCTTTCGGAACCACCTACGTCTTCTTCTTCCATGAGAGGTCGGTTCAGACATTCAGTCATTTACTGTTACTAATGTCGGACTGTCTCTCTAAGAGCTCATCTAATAAATGTTGCACTAGTGAGTTAACAAAATTATCTCAACTCAAGCGTCCCCTTAGAAGTGTTTATCAAGAATTGTAATGTAATGTAAGAAATGTGTTTGCTTCAAGCAGAGGTTTTATTGGACAAAAAGTGCAGAAATGTCTAAATCTACTATTTTAGAAACTATATGGGGTACATTTTTGGTAATGTTAGCAGCCCGCAAAAGCATTGTCAACTACTCTGTTTTCCCAATAAAGGCCTATCACTGCCATCAAATGAAAATGCATGCAATGTGAAGCACACACAGGAGATGTATCAGTGGTAGCTTTACAGTTAATTTAGCACTGCAGGTGAACAAAACTGAAAACTGTATATAATGTGGATTGATGGGGTTTAGCTGATAAAAAAATCTGCTTACTTAGGTCAGTATCTCATGAAAGTGTAAAAAGTTTGTTCACAAACGTTGGTAGAGTTTAGTAAACCATTTAAAACAGTTAAATGAGAACCCTCCTACGCTCCTTCAGTGAAGAGGAGGATAAAGAAAGGGAGATGCAACATTGTATCACGACATGCGACCAGTACAGAAAAACTTTGCCCTTGTATAACTGGACTGTCAGAAGTTCTACTGGAAGTTTTAATTGGACAAGAGACTGAACAACAATCGGACATCAGCTGTCTGAACACCAGAGCAAAACTGGTCAATGCATCGCCTGGGAAGGGGTCAAAAGTAGTCAACCAGGAGTCAGTGGCTGCCCAGGAAAAAATCAAGGCCATCATTTGATAGCAAAGACCAGTCTTAAACAACGATAGCCAGGACTTACGACCCCCCTGCCCCCTATTCGGCTTCCTGTTGTCACTTAACCGACCCATGCTAAGGTCTTTGTGAGATATAGATGAAAATGAACGTCAAGTTGTCCTTATTTTGTCTCACGTTTAACTTTAATCTTCCATGCTGAAATATTCCTCTCTGTGTCAGGTATAAGCTCACAGAGCTGATCTGCTATACAGTGATGGGAGTTTTTCCTGCCTTGGTCATCCTCTCCATGGTGAGCACACTTATTTATTCCGCATTTCCACTGCGTGGGGCAACACAGCTCTACTCAACTCGACTTGTGTTTTTGGTTTTCCAAGAGCAAAAAATGTTGTACCACCTCAATCGAGGTTCAGAGAGCTGAGCCGAATCGAGGTGAAGTTAAATTGCTGCAGACCGCTGATATGTCAGAGAGAATCTTAACTTGCACAACAATGGACATCCTGCCAAAACCTGCTGTTTTTATATAAGCAAGCTGCCGTCATTAGTGACCACGCTTTTTTTTAAAATTCACTAGGCCCAAATTTCAAAAAATGGCAGCCTGCAAAACTGCTGTGTACAGTAGGCCATACATTGATTAAGTGCAGACGTTCCTCTTTTTGATTGCCGATGAAGAAATTCAGTGTCACATTGATGATGATGTCATGGCAGTTTCACACAGCGTTGCATTGGTGATCAGCTAGAAATACCACCTACACTGAGGGGGGACTATCAGCAGTGGAAAACGAACTTGAGAAAACAACCTGATACCAAAAGTCTGTCGAGTCGAGTCAAGCCGAGCGATGCAGTGGAAATGAGGTGTTACTCTCATCTGTAGACTGTGAGGTTTTGTCTTCTCCCCATTGTCATGTCTTTAAAGCCTAAACATAATAAACTGTCTGCTTCTTTGTAGCCCGAGCAGTCGGGGTTGTGTGAGCTGCTGATGGGCGGAGCCTGCTACTGTCTGGGGATGGTCTTTTTTAAAAGTGATGGCATCGTTCCATTTGCTCACGCCATTTGGCACCTGTTTGTAGCAATGGGAGCAGCCATACACTACTACGCCATCTGGAAGTACCTCTATGCCCAACCGTCCGGTCAGGTCCAGACCTCCAGATGACAGCAACGCTGACCTCACAGGAAGTAGCTCTTGGGTTTGAGCAACTTCACGGGGATGATGTAAGCTGTGTCCCAATTCAGTGGCTGGCTCCTTTGTAAAGCAAGTGGGCTGAATCTCCTCCCCAAATAAGACGGAGTAGATCACAAAAAACAAACTAACAGTGCATTGAGGTGATCCTCGTCAACTTGTAAAGTTAAAAATATCGGTGTTCGTCCCAGGAAGTTGCATTAAAGTGGCCAGCAAAGTTGTAATGGGTCTACAGTCATACTAGCTGCTCTGTGAGACTGTACTCATGCACAGTGGTGCTTTGAGCTAAATGCTAAAGTCAGCATGCTAACATGCTTACAATGACAAGGTTAACACGCTGATTAAAGAAGGAGGTATAATGTTTACCATGTTCACCATGTTAGTTTGGTGTATTAGCATATTTTTATTTCTTAATTGACACTGAATACAAAGTAGGCAGATGGTTCTTCTAAAATTATTTGGAGTTACATTGTTGGTTAGTGCGAACAATATCGCCGCAAAAGTAAATGTTAAAGCCAAGCCAACATACTTCCAGCGGGTCATAACATAGGATTGAGAGGGTTTACTTTTATATGAGGTATTGCAGGAACGTTTTTGCATTGTAATTTCCACAATGTTATATGTCACTGCAGTGTCACATGTAACACTGTAGCAACCTACTGAGTGAAATTTCAGATTGTCATCATTAGTACGTCATTGTAAGCGGTACATTGTCCCAATGTTTCTGCCACTTGGTAGAGATGTTGTGATGTCACTTTAAATTTCACCAGGATGTCTCATGAAGCGTCCTTACAAACACAGAGTTGTTGCAGGAACATCTCTGCAACATAACTATGTTACCATTTTTAAGTAAAATGATGCAGTGATATCATTATAACTTCATAAAGGAATTCACTCCACAACTGCAACATTGCGGGGACATACTGGAAAGATTTCAGTTAAATTTGTACCTGATGGTGGCACTAGTGGTTTGGAGATCACCAAAGTCATACAGTACATCTTCTAGGGGACTGTTAATGTCCATGTTGTAGATTTCACTCATTCAAGAGTGGCACAAGAAAAGACGCGAAAAGACTACCAAAGTCATTGGGATTTATTCTCTGGAGATCATGAACGTTTGTACTAAAATCCATCCAACAGTTTGTGAGATGTTTCAGTCTGGAGCAGAGTAGTGGATCATCTTACCTACTGACATTTACGTCACTAAAGGAAGGCTGCCAGCATGAAAAAAGGATCAGTAGTCAAACTCAAGCAGGTTTAATGGGTTTACGGCACCAGTTGTGATGTTTCACCACAACACATGATGGACAACTGCAAATAGTGTACTAAAGAAATGTTAAATGTATGCATACTACCTCAGTTTATCTTAATCAATTCCTGGCTGCCATTATTTACACTATGAGCTGACTAGGACACCTGAATGCACTGTTAAGCAATTTTCCAGCATGCAATAGATTGTAGGATCCTGTGGTGGATACTGGAAATGATTCATGTGTTGTTTTTGCCAAATACTATGTCATAAAAAGTAGGCTATGTTCGGAGGCGACTTTGCATTAAGGCTCAGCCTGTTGTGAAAACTTCAAAGGAAGCAGCCGTGAACTAGGACACTGCTTATGTTTTTATTTTTACCGATCCAGTTTAGTCCAATGTTAAGTTATTTCTGCAGGAACTTTGGTTTCATTCCAACAATCAGGGGTTAAATTACTATTCTTGGAGGTTTCTCTCTATGTGGTGCACATCCGGATTCAGTGTTCAGAAGCTGAATTGAAGACATTGTCTTATTGTCAAGAGGAGGACAATGTTTACAATTAGCTGACTATCATAATTACTTTTAGAACATTATTTAAAGTATTATTATCATCATTAACAGAAGGTTTTGGTTTGATTATATTTAGGAGGTTAAGGCATCAGTAATTTACTATTTCAATTCAGAACGTTAGATAGTATTATTACTGTTATTGTTACTAGTTGTGCTATCTACACTGTAGTACACTATATGGTTTAACAGCGGTTGCTTCAGTCAGTGATTTACTTGTGATTTCTAAATCAAGCATGACTGTAAGATGATCTTTTTTATGTTGAACATTCAGATAGTCATGGTTTTAGTCTCAAAGACATTACTTGTGTGCTTCCACCTTTACCAGGCAGTGGATTATCAAGCATAATCACTGAATTCTAATAGTTTACTGTTGTTGATTAGGTTTAGTAAGTGAAGATGTCATCAGTACGATTTATACAGTATATATTTATTAATGACGTACAGTATATGTTGACCTCATTTATATTTTCTTCTATTGTACTTAAAGTATCAACAGATTATCATCTTCATCGTGATGAATGGGACCATTTGATAGAGTTTGTCGAAGCTACGTGGTTGAACCTCAGAAGGGAAAACCACTGTCTGATTCAGCACTGCCAGAAGACTGACTTACTGCCGTACCTGATAGCACACTACTACCATATACGTCTCACACTTGAAAGGAAACTGAAGCTATAGTATTGTTGAACAATCCGGCCCAATATTAAAGGAGCAGTGTGTAGGATTCATAGGATTTAGTGGCAACTAGCATTGAGGATTTTATATTGCAACCAGCTAAAACTTCTCCAGTTTGCCAAGTGTAAACTCCCACTTAGAATTCCTTCAATGTTAATTGTTCATGAGGCTTTTTCTGGGAGCCGAAATATCTGTGGAGGTCTCTTTCTCTCCAAAACAAATGGACTAGGTGATTTAAACCGGTAGGAAAACTGAGTGAAGCAGCTTCACGTTACAAATTAGTGTTTCTCTGATGCTGTTCAGCTCATCCCAGACGGGCCACTAGTTCACCACCTATTAATGTGTGCTTACCTGGGAATCACCCAAAGCCCCACAATACGATATGACCACGATACTAAAGTCACGATATTATATTATTGTATTTTAAATGTTTTGCGGAATGCTGAGGATTACAATACGAAATGCTACGATTTGATATATATCAGTGGATTGTGATTTATCACCTATTTTAACTACAGATTATTAGATTAGATTTTCGAATCTGTTCTTATCAAATAAGATTTAAAAAGAACTTTCAGTCTGTTTATCCTCCTCCAATCATTTGTATTGCAGCAAAATTTATCAAGTGAACTGAAAAAAAAGCATACAAAGAAACAAAGAAAATCCAGTAAGCTACTAAAATGTAATTGTATCTGTTATATTAATAATTTATATAATTTTAAAAAATGATACTTGAGTCCGTTTATCAATACAATATTGGCATACAAAATATTGCAATACAATACTGCAATACTGTATCCCTCACCCCTACTTTTTTCTTTGGTCCAAATGTTGGAGGTTTTTACTAGGGGGCCAAATTATCTGCACAGGTCTCCTCCTCTCCAAAACAAATGGACTCATTGATTTAAGCTGCTACAAATACAAAATAAAGGAGTTTTCTGTTAAAAAAAAAAATCCCACGGAGGGGTGAAGAGCAGCATCAGTGGTGGTAACAATGGTGGCTGACGCAAAAACACGGAGGTCCCTATTTAGAGCCAGTGTTTGTTTGTCTGTTCTGGGCTGCTAGAAACATGGTGGTGAAACATGTGGGCCCGCTCCCCGTGTAGATAAACAACTCATTCTAAAGTAAAGGAAACACAACATTTCTTATTTTCAGCTGATTACATATGAAAGACAACATACTTATTATATTGTATTCAATTTCTGCCAATATATCCTCCTAAATCCTACACACTGGACTTTTAAGGCATCTCAGGTGTGTGTGTGTGTGCGCATGTGTGTGTGTATGCTTGTGTGTATATGAGTGTGTGTTTGTATGTATCCAATACTATATGACTCCCATGAATCCAAAGCCTGTAATCGGCTGAGTCTATGTTTACACCTGAACGCATGTACCTTGAATACATAAAACCCATAGGCCTATTTGAAATATGTATGTAGTCTTAGTGTTGAGCCGTGGCACACGATATATTGGACGAGTTTGTGTAGTTTGATAAACGTGGCTAGAAGACCAAAAGGTCATACTGTGCAGTACTCCTAGGTGTAAAATAATTTTTTAAAACCTCTGCTCCTGTTCCACATCTTTTCGCTGCTGCCTGTCTCTCAGGATTTGGATCATTTGGGCTTAAAAGCCTGTGAAGCCACATTCAAGGACCACTAAAGCTGCTCCAGTTGTTCAGGCGCTGTCTGCAGCTACAAAAATGATCAAATAGCTGTGAAGCTGCTTTCTTTAATGCTGGCACCACTCCATACAGCTTCTTACTCGCATCCCCAAGTAGGGCAACAGTCCCAAAAGTTACACATGGGGTAATATTTTTAAAGTACCAAACAGGAGAAAGCTTTAAAGTAGATAGAAACTGACGTAAGACCACAGATATTACAGCAGCACGTTTTTAAAAAGCAGACTGTCGCTAAAGCTGCACGACCCTTGAAATTTGCTGTAAAAATCCACAAAATTTGCATTTACATTTGCATTGACATACACTGTGACAAACAACTATAAGATGCATTTTCAATCAACTAAGAGCTCCAGAGAAAATGAGAAAGGCAAAAATGACCTTTTCTATCAATTGTAAGAGGTCATTTTTAAAACTTACTATCTCATCATGTGGCCACACTTTCATTCTGCAAACTAGCAGACAAACAATCAGAAACAAGCCAAGAGAGGGAACTGGGAACATAGTCTTTTTGACATAGTTTAAAAATAATATTTACAAAGTATTATAGAACAGATCTGCACAGTTTAGATAAAGAAGCAACTGTGCATCATTGTCTCCTCTTACTGCCTAAAGCCTCGTTTCCACCAAGCAGTTCGGTTTAGTTCAGTTCAGTTTGTTATGGAGTTGAATCATTATTTTTGCATTTCTGTCAAAAACTGTGGACAATACCAATAGAGGCATCAATAGATCCATTCCTTACATTTTGAGTGGAGCTTAAAACACCAGTCAAGGGAGAATCGACACTTGACCAGACTTAAATGTACTGTAACAACTGTTCCTACAGTGGCACGCATTACACACATTAGTTAACTAAAACTATACAATTAAAGCTGCTTTTTTGCCTTTTCATCTTTACTTGTTATAAATTATCTAAAGACAGACTGAGAATGAATCATTTAATCCACTGTGCTGTTCAAAGGCTACTGTTAGCAACTTTTAAGGTCAAATGTTTCCTTGCATGTTTGCTTAATGCATGAGTTAAATATAGCCTGTTCTTTTTTTGCTAAAAATGTTGCCCAACCCCATTTTGTAAATGATCAACCAGGTAATTTTTCTCTGCATTGTTGTTGGAGAGGAAATACAGTGAGAGCTGGACGAAGCAGTGATGCCGGTATCATCATCCAGTAAGGGCTCACTTATGCTAAACATTAGATGTGGAGATGAACGTAGCTGTCTGTCTGTCTGTCCGTTGCATTCATTTTGTCCGAATTTTCTTTCTGGAAGCTTATGGATACGAACTAAATGGAGCAGTACTTGCTGAGATCGTATGTGTAGTGTAGCATAGTTCAAGCGAGATATGACCGTAGGTGATGAGAATTCAGTAATTGCAGAGTGGAACAAATCAATAGTATATAGTGACATATAGTACTATATAGTGAAAATTGTTGAAATAATTCTCCGTCTACATGTTGGGATGTATTTAATGGTCACACAGACAATCTATAGCGCTGCTTCCTTTTAAAGATTCAATATTAAGACCTTAGCCACCATCGCCTCGATTGTTTTTGTTTGAAACTTTTGACATGTCCTTAAAGGTTATGTTTGGCTCTAAGGGTACCATCCCAGAACTGTTTGGCGGAAACTTGGCTTAACTGCCCCAGAATAGGTCCTGGAGGTCTTGAATACACTTAAATATCTAATCTAATCTAATCTAATCTAATCTAATTTAATCTAATAAAATACAATTATATATAATATAATATAATATAATATTAGTACAGCTGAGCATATTAATGCATTATTATACTGTAGCGCATAGGTTTCCTTTCAACATTGGTGGGGACACATACGTAACAGGGGATTTGGGGGTTCGCTGCCAGAAAATTTTGAGCATCAAAGTCAAACACTTCACACATCAAAATCTTAATTTTTTTGCATTGCAGTGAATTTTTATGCACCAATTTATGGTGGAAATATCTTTAATTTTTGATAAAATACTACTGCTTTAGGACCTACTTTTATTTGTAGGTCTGCTACTTTAATGTTTTTATTGAAGGGGGAGACAAATGCACATGTTCTAAATGTTAAAGGGGACATGTCCCCTGCGTCAACCCCGAAATCGACACCAATGCTGTAGCTTCCAAAATGAAAATCATCTAGTGACAAAAGAAACCTCACCCAAATTCAACCAAATGCATTTATTACATTGAAAATAACTCTGAGAAAACACAAATCTTTATTATTATGTTGACTGTTTTGTTTTTAAGTCATAAGGGAGTGGTAATTTAATGACAGAACAAATATATTGTCAAAGTTTAGAACAAAACTTTTCAGATATATTGTCAAATTTTAAGAGTACCTTTTAGTATATGTACTCTAAATGTTTACTTGAGCCTCTGAGAAACACCAAATGATTAAGCATTAACTGTTTTTGAGTACTGCATATGATAGATGGTATTTTGACTCCACAGGCAGGTTTGCCGACGGTAACATGAAGTATATGAGGATTGACATGTGTCTGTCTTGTATTGGTTATAATCTGTCTCATTCAGACATACAGTGCCCACCTGACTTTGTATAGAGTTTTATAAGCTCTCCGTGAAGCCTTCATGGACCCTCTGTACATTGTTTATAGACGCTCTGTGATTGTGGAGCTGCTGACTCTGTTCTCAGTGCTGCTGGTGTTTTCTTTCTGGTCGTAAGAGACTGATTATTTTATTTCATATTGTTTCTCTCTCTAGTTTTCTTATTGGTTTTTTTGTGTGTCTGTGGTGCTTTTGTGCTGTGATAAGCCTATATGATGCCAACAATGCTTTTATCTTTTCTATTTCTCTTGTAATAAAAAAGCTTTTTCATGCAGTATACTCTTGGACTTGACATTTTATAATGTCTCACCTCTTTGGGAAAACAACTTTTTGTCTACGGAAACTGTTAAAGGCAAGACTGCAGCAATTTATCACTAATAATACAATGAAATATATATAGATATGGGAAAGTTTAGCTATTTGGATTATTAACATTATTATATGAACTGTCGACAATTTCATCTTTGAATCATTGTATCGTATATATTTTAATGAATTTCAGTTTTTTTTCAGCCTAAAATACAAGAAAAGGAGCGCTTCCTGGACTCAAAAGTCAGTATGTTCGAGGTGCTCTTTGAGCGGGGATATACTGGGATAAATAATTAAAACACTCCTACGCGTTTCGGCATACAAGCCTTCATCAGGGAGTCAAGCCTATTTTGAATTAAGCAGAGTTTCAAATCGGGGATCTTAATTTAAATCAGCTATAGGGAACAGACTGGTAAAATTTAGGATCATATACTTCATATTTGAGAAGATGTAAATGGTTGTAAAATACATTACTGGCATTAATACAAAATCATAAGATCGTGGAACGAATTAAATCTATTATTTAAAGTAGTGATTCACCCATATCACATTTAATGAATAAAACATTGAAGTTTTACTATTTATTTTACAAATTGTATATTTTATAGATGATATTGAAAAGAATTCAAGTATTGAAAACAAAAATCAAATAAAAGTAGGTCCTAATTATGAAAAAAATATGAATAATTAGCCCCAATGTGCTTTTGAATTTGTACGGAGATAGTATCGTGACCCTATAGTTTTTACTTGGAGTACACAATTAGCTCAAAAATTAGCTCAAAAATACATAATAGAGTTGTAAGAAATCCATTTGTTCTTTTGCAGTAATCCTTTGGGGTTTTTTTTCTTCTTTACAAAAATGAAATAATACATTACCTTCATTTAGGATCATAAGGGAAAATAAGGTTAAAAAAAAAGTACACAATTTTTTCTCCATTGTCTCTCAGCTACTGGATTAGGTTTATAAAAAAAAGACCCCAATTATTTCTAGTACATGTCATGTCTTATTAAATTAAATATATTTATACATTATGAAAAAAGTAATCATATGAATATATAACAAAACTTGGGCCATTCACAAAAGAAAATTTAGCCCAGAATGACATTTTAAGAGTCTTTAATAAATAAAAACGTTTGATTAATAATAATAATAATAATAATAATAATAATAATAATAATAATAATGACAATATATTTAACTTATAGAACACTATTCAAGAAACTCAAAGACACTTTCCAGAAGTCAAAAAAGATCATAAAATGGAATACTTTAAAATACATAATAAAATACACACATTACGAATCATATCACATTAGCATTTACTTTTTAACCTCATTGGATTAATGACAACTTTCCTGTTTTCACTACGTTTTTTGTGTGTTTATTCACATGAATAAAATGACAACATTTATTTATTACTAAACTATTATGATCTGCATCGCATCTCCGCCTCCATGTTGTGCTCGTGCCGCCGGTGTCCGCCAGGCGGCGTGCTGTTCGTGCACTCGGGTGTTGCCAGAGCAGGTGCGCGCGAGGTGAGGCAGCGCGGAGAGTTCGGGTGTTTCCGTCGCGGCTCGGCTCGGCTCGGCTCGGCAGTGAACCACTGTGGTTGTGGGAATGCGGTTGCCGGAGGCAGCGGGCATTGCTGGACACTCGGCGGAGATGTGCGCACAGAAAGAGGAGCCCTCAGCGGTTGGCTGTCGTCCAAGTTAACGGGCTGTTTTGGGGATGTGGGTGGCAGCTGCGGACGGCTGGGTGTCGCTCGCTGGGGTTTTTTTCTCCCCTATGTTTGCGGGGATTTTTTTATCTTGTGGAGGAGACGGAATGAGAGAGAAGCCAAGAAGGATTCCCCAGCAGCACTATGGAGCCACGCATTGCAGGCAGCGTGAGTACTAACGCAACAGACACCCAAGAGAGCCCTCGGGGGACTGGGCTTGTCACTGCTGGAATCACACAACTTTTCCAGGATCTATTTTATTGACGGGCACACGCGCCCAAGCTTTTCACCACCCTCACAGTTAAAATTGTCATTGTTTTTGAGTGTTGTTCACGAGTCGAGCACGTTAATTGATTATGCATTGTGTGTGATGAGCTCGAGTACATTCACTAGATACACTTGGTGACCGCGAGAGACCCGGGCTGTGAGCTTTTAGTGCCGCGCCTGACGACTCATCAGCGGATTAATTTCTGAGGATTTTCTCCTGCCTTTTGTTGCTCGGCGGTTGCTACTGACGACCACTGAGCCCAAAGTCGTAAACACACAGACGGACAACAAATAAAGGGTAGACCCGTTATAGTAATCACAAGTTATGCAAATATTCTGCAGCCTGTTTATTTGTGTCAAGTTTTTCCTCAACGCAGGCTTTTTTTCTGACCTTCTGGCAGTCTAGACAAGGACAGACTGCAAGTGAAAAGGTGGGGAAGTTGTAGTCTGTGTGACATGATTACCAAATGTAACACTACCTCCTTGGTCACAAAACCTACCAATGCAAAATGTAGGCCTCTGTCTCTCAGTTTCTTGTGTGGACGCAGGAGGGGGTTTGTTGGTCCCAGGATTGAGTTAACTGCGGCCAAGTAGCCAGATTACTGTGGATTAGCAGGCATTTAAAATAGTCACGTTATCCCACCAGTGCCTGCAGAGTCAGCTACAACAACACCTTTTAGGCCGCCTGCCAAATATTTGCTGAAAGGAAATGATATACAGTGTAAGTGGATAACTGCATGAAGTTGCAATCAAAACAGACTGCATGAGGTGCTGCTGACAGATCTGCTACTAAACCTGCAAAATGCTCAGTTGCCACCTGCATGAAAGGTCCACATCGGTCAACAGAGTTCATGCAAAGCCACTTGAGGGTGAGGCGTGACTCACCTTCTGCAGGGACATGGACTCGATTCACACCTGTTTATTGAGATCATATGCATGACCTGGATGCAGACAGACACAGTGTGTCAAGTTCAAGATCATGCTTTTACAAGACAGCTGTTATAAAGGGACACAATGCAAGACAAACAGAAGGAAAATGCAAAAACATTGGACTTTAAACGATTGAATTTGCAGAGAACATCGGTTGGTTTCTGATTATCAGTCATCAGTATGATGATTTGATGTTTCTCTGTTTTTATATATATATAAAAAAGGAAAATTTGGCCATGGTGTCAGTCCAAAAAAAAAAAACAATCTGAAGAAGTCACCTTGACCTCTAGGAACTTTTGATGAGTAATTTCAACTAGTTTCTGTCTTTTTAGGAACAAAATAAAAATTGATTTATCAGAAAAATAAAATGTGAGAAATCTGTAAAGAAAATACTCATTAGCGTGTCAGAAAAAAAAAAGAAAAAAGAACATTTGTGCATTTAAAAACTGCTATATAGCTGTACATTTTCTAAAGAAAATTAAAATAATCCAATTCTGTAATGTGGTATATCAAACACTGGTTTTGAATGTCATTTTTTCCATTATTGATAATAAGTATTATTATTATTATTATTATTATTGTTATTGTATTATTATTATTGATCAAAAATGTTTTCATTTACAGAACTTGTTGTGAGTCCTTAAAGATAAGATGAGACACTGCGGTTGAATGCATCCAGTAAACTCTCTAGCAGTCTGAAGGCTGGTAGCTATGTGAATATTTAATGTATCAGTAATGGTTTCTTCTTATTTTTTATGTTTGTGTCAACATTTTGAATGAACATGTGGGTTAAAAGACATTGCTTAGGACATTTTTATATTTTAAACTTTTCTTTGGTCTCCCAGCCCACTATATGGTTAAGTAAATAGGACAAAAACATCGACACTTAGCTGCAATACAGTTTAAAAGGTAAATTATCAACACACCTAGAAAATTAAATAATAAGTAGTTGGACAACATCTGCTGTTGATGCAGTCCATATTTTCAGGTCATGGCATCCAAAGTGTTTGAGTATAATCTGTTAATAACCTGCTATGTTGGCCATTAGTAATGTTTTCTACACAAAATCCCCTTTTTATGTCTGGATTTTGCCTCAGTCTCAGCTGTACGCTGTATACGCCCAGAACTCAGTCAAAACATGCCTTTGGCTGACAATAATGTGATGTTGATTTGTAATTTTTTGAATTTGCTGAGACAACAGCTCTCAAGAAATCATTAAAGAGCTAAAAGCCACAGTGATATTATCTGAGTCCCAGAGGATGCGAAAACAAGTTAACCTCGGTGATCCAGAAATCAAAAGAGCTGCAACGATTCATTGATTACATGTCAACTTTAAACGAATCGCCAACTAATTAGATAATTGATTAATCAATTTGAGTAATCCTTCAAGAAGAAAAATAATTTCAGAATTGAGCTTCTTAAATGTGAATATTTTCTTTTTTTTTTTTACTCCTCTATGAAAGTAAATTGAATATCTTGGTGGTTTGGACAAATCAGTGCAGGCAAAGACATCATCTTGGCCCCATGTGAAACACTGAACCAAATTTCCCACTATTTTCTGACATTATAGACAAAACAACTGATAGATTATATGAGAAAATAATGTATAGATTGATTAACAATATTATTTTTCTTTCTTTCTTTTTCCTTTTGCTCATCCAGTGTGAAAGGTGACATGAAAAGTGTCTGACCCTCAACTGTAAACCCTTAGCTGGTGCTGGTGCACATTGGAGTGTCAATACGTAACAGCATCAAGGTACAGATATACACACACACACACACACACACACACATTTTCATTGTTTATCATTGTGTGTTTATGGTGAATACATTTTACGCCACAGATTTAGGGAATTTTTTTTACCTTCCAGATCTACAAATGTTTCACAAGTAAGTGTTAGATGTAGCCGTGAGTCCATCATCACCTTTTATGCATGGACTTTTTGCATATGAGTATGTGTGTGTGTGTGTATGTGTAAGTATCTGGATACTTTCAGATGGATTCAAATAAAATATTATAATGTGTTTCCTCGCTCACCAGTTGTGGAGTTTGTGAAGCCAAAAACAGCATCATGTTCTACGGTTCTTCCTCTGGGGCCAGTATGTCCCTGCCGTCCAAGAGCCGCCTGAAACGCCAGAGCAGGACCTTCACACAGGTACACACACACACACACACACACACACACACACACACACACACACACACAGTCATTTTGGTCTTTCAATCTCAAGAGACCATCCCAGTTAAATAAAGGTCAGATTAGATGAGGAAGACAGAGACACCATAACAAATGTCAGTGCAGCTTTAAGTGAAGTGCTTGGCTCTGCACTATACTTAATAGCACCTTAACGGGTTAATTCTCCCAAATTACAAAAAAAAAGATCCCAAAAGAAATTTTTCTCACCTGGTTGTTGTGGTAGCCAGCCATCTTGAGGGTTTCGGGTTTTTTTTCCTGAGGTTTTGCAATATCTAAACTTGATGCCACCGTGAAACACTTTGTGCAGTCATTCATGGTCTCCAGAGGATGAAGCATACTGACTTTTTTGAGCCTCTGATTTTTCCTCTTGTATCAACATGAAGTTCACATTTGCCATTTTGAGTGAAATATCTAAACAGCTTTTGGATGGATTATCATGAAATTTGGTTCTCATGATTATGGTCCCCTCTGGATGAACTGTAATAACTTTGGTGATCTCAGATTTACTTGTTTAGACAGCGGTGAATATTATTCTTGATAAACATCAGCAGGTTAACATTGTCATTGCAAGCATGCTGATGTTAGCATTTAGCTCAAAGCTCCTCTGTGATTGAGCAAAGGCAGGGCTCTTCTGAAGGTCCCATTTCAGTTTCAAAGTTTCAAAGTCGTTCCTCAGACTTTGGTATATTCATTTTAATGCTTATTTAAAGAACTCGTTGATAACCGTTCACTTTGTCAGTGATTTTGCCCGAGTTCTTGCTGCACCAGTAGATTCCCTAAAATCATTGAAACATTTCCCTATGCTAATAAATAACCTTTCAAAACAAACTAGGTCAGTGTTTAGGCTAGTGTTTAGAATATTCATCTTGTTTATATATAATTTAACAAAACTTTGAGCATCAAAAACTACATTCAGTTTATCTCCAGTGTACTGAGTTGGTGGCAGAAATCTCAAAGATGGATATCTCTTAATCTCTGCAAGTAAAATCAGAATAATCTGTATGGCTGGATATCACAAGAGGCAAATATGTTGACCGTGGTTTTGGTGAATGAACCCGTCAATATACAAAGCAAGAAACATGCACTGTGCCCAATGTCTGAGGCCCGGCAGTATATTCTGTGTCCCCTGTCTCTTCACCAGGTCCTGTACCGAACTCTGAGTTACAGAGACCGTGTCCCAGTAGAAACTGGAACAAACACTCGTGGGGACAGGCGCTCGACGACTGAACCCCCAGAGCGACCGGCGGACGACCCGGCTGAACTCTCCACGCAAAGCTCGGCCCCCGGGGTGCTGAAGATCTTTGGAGATGAAATCTGTGCCGGTGCCAACTATAAGAGCGTGCTGGCCACGCCGCGCTCCAGTGCGCAGGAGCTGGTCAAAGAGGCACTCGAGCGTTACTCTCTCAACAAGAACGCTGCCCACTCTTACGTCCTGTGCGACGTGATCGGCCGTTTGGAGGGGGGAGGCGGGATAGGTGGAGGGGGGTGGCGAACTGAATGCTTGCGTGCGCTAGGGGACAATGAAAAGCCGCTGTTGCTCCAAGAGCTGTGGAAACCCAGAGAAGGACACGCTCGCAGATTTGAGCTGCGCAGGAGAGCAGAGGTGGAGGAATTCAACGCCAAGGAGAAGGACACCATCACTGCTGGTGAGGACACACAAACAAACACACACACATGTAGATAGACAGGTGCACACACAGACACACATACACACACACACACACAGCAGCTGGTCTAATTCCCTTCCTTTCTTGACATGTCAAACTCAGCAGAAAAGCACAGCTCGTTACCTCCTCTGCAGTCTCTGTGTGTGTGTGTGTGTGTGTGTGTGTGTGTGTGTGTGTGTGTGTGTGTGTGTGTAGATGCAGAATAAGAGCTTTCGTCACAGTTATTATCCTGCCACGAAGATATTGTTCCTGGGTGATAAGGATTTCATTTAGGTTTTTATTGGAAACACGCACACTTGAACGTGCAAATTAGCCCACAAAGAGAAAGACACGCACACACACGGAAATGCACACACACAAAACAGTGCAGTGGAATTGCATGGACAGCTGGTCGATTGATTGAATGAAAGCTGAGTCCTTTGCAACCGGAGGTGTGGATGGGCGTGGGCTCTCGGGTGTTTTTATGAATGACACATTTCTACTACAGACGCATATCAAGTACCTGCACAAAACTGCATCAGGTCACACCTAAACTGTGCACACTCGAGTGATATGACACTTTCCAGGAGAGATTCACTTTATTCTGCACATTGATTTGAACAGATAATGCACAAACTAATTGCACAAACTCATTAAAACTAGTGTTTTGGCTTTACATCTGCAATGCAGTTATATGTGAATGTGTGTCTGTTGGAACCGTGAAGTGACCTTTCTTTAGACTGGTTAACTGATGGATGAAAAGTTTGCCATTTACACGCATTCCCCCCTCATGTTGAAGACATTTATCAACACCTCGACAACAGTGGTCAGGGAGTGTTCAAAGAGTATTTTCAGCCTCACAGTCACACGCTGCACTTTGCAGCCGCACTAACATTTCTCATGCAGCATGCCAGGGTTTCCTGGTTGCTATGTCAACTTGTGTGGTAGCCAGAGAGTCAGTCAACAATCAACAGTCATTGGTAGACTGAGGAAATGGGCTGACATCACCGGAGTTGCACTGGATCGGTTTTCTTCTTACCTAGAAAACAGGGATTCTTTTGTCTCCACTCGGGATTTTAAATCACCAACAGCCAGCACGACCCAAGAATCTGCTGTGTCACCAGTTTTATTCTCACTGTACATGTTTCCCCAATACAGCATCTCTTTTCACTGTTATGCCGATGATACACACTTATACCTGTCATTTAAACCACACCAACTGAACAATATAGCCTCATTACATTCCTGTTTATCTAATGTCAAGGACTGGATGGTAGCTGACTTCCTTCAATTTGATAGCAATAAAACTGAGGTTTTGATCATCGGTCCAGAACTCCTCGACCTACAGATACAGTCCTCTCTTGGGTCACTTACCGACAACATTAAATCTGTGGTAAAGAATCTTGGAGTAACTTTTGATAGCCAGCTATCCTTTGAACAACATGCTAGAAATATTGTCAAAGCCTGTTTTTATCAGTTTTGTAACATCCCAAAGATAAGACACTAATTTTGTGTCTTACATGCTTTTATATCATTATGCCTGGACTACTGTAATTCTCTTTTTACCTGTTTAATTCAGTCTCACGATACAACTTATACAGGACTCAGCAGCCAGACTATTAACTAAATCCACAAGGTTCTCTCATATCACTCAGATTTTAGCATCATTGTGCTGGTAGCCCATTAATTTTGGAACACATTTGAAAATTTTATTAATCACCTACAAGGCCATCCAAGGTCCGGCTCCAGATTACATTAAAAAACTCCTGACCCCTTACAGCCCAGCCAGACCCCTAAGATGAGCTGATCAAAACCTGTTGGCAGTTCCACAGATCAGACAGAAAACCAAAGGTGACGCACGTTTTCAGTGATGGCTCCTCCTTTTTAGAACAGCCTTCCCCTCAGTGTGAGATCGGCAGACTGCGCTGAAGCTGTTATTGGGTTATTTCGCTCAGTACCTTAAATGTCTAGAGTACCAATATCCAGCCCCACTTATGGCGAAGAGGAATAAGCTATATCAGGCGTTTGGCAGCACAGACAATACTTGTTTGTAGGATCAGTTTGTTGGTTTTGGTCATTTTCATTGGATTTGCCTGGGAGTGGCAAATCGCAATCACTTTCATTAATCGATTAACGATTGATTGAAATTGTTGCTTATCTCAAACAATACCATGTGTGTTTATTCCTCAATCAAAGTTCACAGCTTATACTATGTATATTGCATATACTTTGACAGCACTGCATAGCACATTAATTGATCCATTAAATTTTGCATGTTTGATTAAATTCTTAATAACAGATGAACCGATTAATTGTTATCATTCCTTTTTGTTTACAGTAAGAAAAGTGAAGATTACCACCAGCCTTCTCCTTTTTAAAAGCATTTCAGTCACAGTTGCACGTGTCTGAAAAATATTATCACATCAAAGATTGCCTTCTAGATTAATACATATTAATGCACATATTTTCAATTTCACACTAACCTCTTCTCTTTTGTGTTATAGTGTTTAGAAAACTCAAATGCTTTCTCTTCTCTGTCTTTTACTTGTCTTTTTTTCTCCCCTGGTGTTTGTGTGAGCGTGCATGCACATGTGTGAATTGTGTGTATTCTTACACACACTTTTTTTCACAACGAGATAGCTTTTTAAAGGTATCGTAGGATTTTCATTAATTATATGAATACATCACAGCCAAATTAAATTATTAGTATTATTAACCTTCAATGACACAATATACATTTCCAATTCTGCAATTATTATCAAATCAAAGACAAAAACGACCAAATTAAAGCACCAAGCAGATTACAGGTGCTACAGTTTGTATGACAATATGCAATATAATATCTTACTAATTTGACAGTGATATGTGAGAGGGGAAAATCCTGCACCTCATACCTTTAACGGTATCTCTGTCCTACTAACTGCTGATGTGACTCACTAAAGCACCACAGACTCTTTTGCTCCACAGTGCATGCATGTCTCGTGGTGCACGGATGCTGTTTGTGTATAGGGGGGTTATTCTGTGCTTGGTGTTTGGGTGAGGGGGTGTTTTCTCCGCCTCCTCCCCACCTCCCTAACCCCTCCCACCCTGCTGTAGGGCCCAAAACCTCCCAATTCCTGGCGGCTCTAATGGGTCGGTCTGGGCTGGGCAAACACAGGAGCTCCCCCCTGCGGTGTGGTCGAGCGGTACAGTCCAGCTCTAAAGGTGGGGACTGGCCTCAGGTAGGGTGGCTGTCAGTCATTGCCATGGAGACCACCTCTACCTGCGTTGTCACTAGCGCCACCCCCATTGCCAGTGATTCAACCGGTGTGAGTGTGTGTGTGTGTGCAGAGCCATCGCATGGCCTCAGATTCCTCAGATTAAAGTCATGACGAGCTGCTCAGCTCAACTTTCATCACGTCCACTGACGTCAGCTACTCGTGCTGCTCCATCCAGCACCATTTACTTCATATGACTGGTTTGTTTAACTGAGTTTCCACTCAGCTCACACATGACTGTTACGCTCTTATGTACTGTTCTTTACCCAAACATCTTCGCTCATGAGTCAAACATACATGCTAACAATGCACAAATACACCTTCTTATTTTCCACTCTTTACTTTTCTTTCCTTCTGTGTCCTCAACCTCCCTCTCTCCCTGCTCTGCCTCCTCCTTTTGCTCCTTTTTATTATTCTCCCCCGTTCTCCCTCTCGTCCTTTCCCTCCTTGTTCCTTTCTCTTACTCCTCCTCTCTGCCTTCCTATAGACATTAATGCTCAGGCTCGTAAGCTCCAGAGGAACAGGGCGAAGGGGACGCTGACCCTGCCCCGGTCCAGCAACTCATCCTTCTGCCGCAGCCTCAGCGAGACCAGCCTCAACCAGGTGGGGCCTCACACTGAAGGATAATTGATTGTTATTATTCATGAAACAGTTGCCAACCTGCCTGAAATCCTGAATGCATGTGTGTTTCTGTGTGTGTGCCTGCAGCTGGGAGTGGGAGATGAGCCCAAGCGTTATTACTCCACCCTGCCAGGGCCCTTAAGGGGTCGAGAACGTGAGGTGGCCTCCAGCGGCCGGAGGAAAGAGGAGGGGAGTCAGGGAGGAGGAGGGGTAAAGCACTCACTTTACCAGTCCCCACATCTCCTGCTGCTACAGGGATACAACCGGCAGGTGAGGATGGGGAAAAAGTGCATTGAAAATTGTATAACTCAGTGACAGAAGCACTTGCAGTGATTGAGGAAAAACTTAAGAGTTTTACTTTTCAAATGAGACCATGCATGTACATGCACTAAAACTGGAACAAAATATCTTTCATCTTACTTTGGGTAAGCCTTGGATTTTAGGTAAATTTCACTAAGAGACGTCCAGTATATCTGATTACATGATGCATGTTATGTTTCAGGACTGTTTGGTGTACCTGCTGAACAGAGAGCAGCACACAGTCGGTCAGGAGACTCCATCAGCTCGCCCCAACATCTGCCTCTTCTCTCCTGACATCCTGCCTCTCCACTGTCGCCTGCGCCGAGTCCCTGCACCCCGCCGTCATGCCAACAACAACAACAAGGGAGAGGAGCTGCCGGAGAGTCAGCGGTCCTGTGTAGCTGTTGAGCCGGTGCTGCACGCCACGGTCCTGGTGAACTTTTCCCGCTGCGAGCGCTCCACAACGCTGCGACACGGTGACCTCCTCTCCTTCGGAGCGCATTACATCTTTCTGTACAAGGACCCCACGGGCGCTAAGCCTTTGCCTGCTCAGACCTTGGCACGCCTTCGCTCCCTTGGGCAGCTTTACGATGCTGGGGTGGAGGAGGGAGAGGGCGGTGCACAGACTTGTAAGATGTGTGGTTCTGTGCTGAAGGACAAAGCAGCGCAAGTGTCAAGTGTTCCTGCAATCAGACGCAGCTTCAAACCTCACCTGGTAAAACCCCGCAGCGCGGGGACAGTGGCAGGAGGGCCCCTTAGTGTGTCAGGAGGGGAAGGAGGAGTTGGAGGAAGAGGAGGGGGAGGAGGAGGTCAGAAGAGAAGGCTACAGCTGGAGTTTGACCAGGCTCATGAAGACCAGCTGTTGAACCGGATTGTGTCTCTCATCGAACCTGGAGGTCTGTGCTCTGATTTACAATATGATAGAGAATACAAGACGTACTCAGACAGAGCAACGTTTTTATCTCACAGCTTTTATTGCAGGTGTGTGAATCACCAATGGCCCCACGATATGATATTATCACGATACCTTACTCTCGATACAGTATATTGCGATTTTACACGTTTTGCAAAAAGCTGCATTTTGCGATAACATATTGTGATAGATTTCCGCTTTTCAACTGCTAATTATGTCCCCAAAGCGAAACTTTGTCCACATCTGTTTAATATAAGATTAAGTTTTCAATCTTTTCTTCTCACTTAAGTGTTTTTTTATTGCAGCAAAATGTATCTAGTGGACTAAAAAAAAGGAAAAAGCAGTTGATTTTATTATTCTAGTGGGCTACCAAATGTCTAATTTGTTTTTGTAATATTCAGGGTTCCCATGCTAATGGAAAACATGGAAAATCAATCACATTTTCCAGGCCTGGAGAAGTCATAGAATTAGCAAAAAGCTTTTGGGAAAATCATGGAATTTTGTTGTGTGTCGTGAAATTGTTGCAGTGATCTTCTGTGGTTACCCGTCACATAATGTAACATAATAGCAAATGTATTTTCTGAAGCTGTCTGTGTGACGTAGCTCTAACATATGTTAATGTTTGATGTTTTATTTACCATCACATATATTTCTTAATTTTTTTGCATTATGTATGAAAAACGCTCCTTGAAAAGTCATGGAAAAGTTTTGAAATTTTGACCATGAATTCGTGTGGGAAACCTGAATATTAATCATTTATACAATAAGACAGTTGATTCTTGGCATGTGTGCATTGATACTGTATTGACATGCAAAACTTTCACAATATAATGCTGTATCTATTTTCCCCCACCCCTAATATATCGGGACGCAATTTGAAGTTTATTTTACCAAAAGGACAAAAAAAAAAAAATCTCTATGTGGTATCAAGCCATGCAGATAATTTTGGTTTATTTGTTCATGTTTTGTCTATCTATGAAGCACTCAGCTCTCGCCTCAGTATAGTGGAAGTAAATTTAATTGATGGGTCTCAAAGCATTGAAAATAATATAGATGTCACTAGAGGTAGATGAGAGAATATGCGGTTTTATAATGAACTCACACTTTAAACTCTCTCTCAGGAGATGACCATAAGCTGACGCCTGCCTACCTGCTGTGTCTGTGCATACAACACTCTGCCTCAACCTTCCCACCGGGGAGTTTTGGAAAACTGTTGCTCAAGATTGTCAGAAGAATCCAGAGCATCGCATGGGTCAGTGTCTGCCTGTCTCTCTGTGTGTCTTTCTGTCTCTCTGTGTGTCTGCCTGTCTCTCTGTGTGTCTTTCTGTCTCTCTGTGTGTCTGCCTGTCTCTCTGTGTGTCTTTCTGTCTCTCTGTGTGTCTGCCTGTCTCTCTGTGTGTCTTTCTGTCTCTCTGTGTGTCTTTCTGTCTCTCTGTGGTACTTTGGTCTCTGCTTAAGATGACCTCATGTGGAAAGAAACTGGTCAGCCATGTCAGGTCAGGTGAATAGTTAAACAGGGTTGCATATCACATGTTTTGTACTGTATTACACACACACACACACACACACACACAGTAGGCTCACGCCACAGTCCGAGCTGCAGTCAGAGCAGAGAGGAGACCCACGCCACTCGGCATCCAGACTGAAAATGAATCACGTGTGTGCAAAGCTTAAATAGCGGGATGTAAATGTAAATGTAATGTTTTTTCACAGTCGCGCTAAAGTAAATCACTGCATTGAAGTCCTTACCGTCACAGAGACGACACCCTGCGGAGTTTGTGCCATCTCTCTCATTTTGATCATTCTACTTGTCTACTTGTACTGATAACAATAATACTGTAATAATAACAATAATAATAATAATAATAATAATAATAATAATAATAATAATAATAATAATAATAATAGGCCTAATAAGCCTAATAGTTGCCTAGTAATAGTAGTAAAAGGCTGTATAGGCCTATCAATAACAATATGCTATCTATCTATCTATCTATGGTGGTGTAGCTGAGGGCTGTGGCAGCGGGGGGTGGGGGGCCCCAACTACACCTAACCAGCTTCGGGAGGGGGTGCAGCTTGCAAAAGTTTGAGAACCCCTGATGTAATCAATTACGTTGTTTAATTAAGCAAAAAATGCATCCTATTGACTGGCTGCAGATTCACAGTTTTTTTGCTGCTTTTCCATGTTGTGAAATAATTTTAAAGGGAATATCACGGCATGTGAAGACTTCACCTTAGGTCTGAGAAGTTGTGATTGGCATGTTTTTGTTTAACATTTCGTTGACTCACATTTACTGGCAATGATTGACATAAAAATCATAAAAAAGCTATAATAAAAATACTAAATAAAATATTAAAAATAAATACGTGATTAATCAGTAAATATTTAATATATCAGCATTTTATTTACCAAAGGAAGTGCTTTAAGGATGTATTTTCGATATGGGTTCAGAGACTCGTGACTGGTGTCATAAAACAAAATAAAATTTTTCAGGATACCTTAGTTTGGAGAAAATAATAAAAACAAAAAGTTTTTCTTAAAATATGCAGGATGATATAAAGTTTTCTGATTCCGATTAAAGGTATACTATGCAGAAATTGCTGGTTACTTTTTGTGTGAGAGAGACTCTGCAAAAAATACACCCTTAGATTCTTTAGTGGGTCATAAGTGATGATTGAGAGGAATTACTTTTGTGTGAGTCTATATATTGTTGTTTGTTTTGTTTTCTTTTGTTAAATCCTCCACAGTATATGCTATTTACCAAGCAGGTTTACAGTTTTAGAAATATGGCAGCTTTATTTTCCAAAAAAACATTTTACAAAGCAAATAACTGACGGTAGCAGGATTTAAGTTTTAGGGCTCTTAAAAGAGGTCACAAAATATAACTTTACTGAAAAATAAGGATAACTAAACTAGACATTTACTCAGTTATCAGCTGAGGCAACATATATACTGGCATATGAGACCAAATTAAAACCACAGGGGAGAACTACATAGACAAAAAACTAAGACTGACAAAGAGAAAGCCAAATCCCCCCCATGATGTCAGAGCTCTTGGTTTGGTCCGTGGGATGGCCTTCAGTTTGAAATCAGGCTCCGCCCAGAGGTGCATCTTTTGCCAAACTCGAACCAGGACATGAACACAGCTTCAGGTAACTCAAACACAAAAGAGAGAAGAACAAAACCCTTACAAAAGCAAATAGCAACATAATTAAAACAAAACAATATGTTGTCAAAATGCTAACAAGTAAACATTAAACTAAACAACCAGGGTGTTTTCTGTATTTTAAGTGACTGCAAACCAAATGTAACTGAGCATCTGGTGACTGTGTGGATGAATGTGTGAGTCTTTCAGCCTTTGACTGTTTGGCTTTGGGCACAGTCATCACACTAAGAAATATGGAAACAAATGAATTGTCTCACCAATATTTCAATTCTGCACAGTTTTTGATACTCAGTTCTGCAGACACATTAGGTCATTATTGTGACTTGAGGCCTACTACCCCTTTCCCTCCAAAATTAGAACACAGTGGATGGTACCCTTTGAAAGTACAGTCCTACTTCTCTAATGATTTTGAGTTCAACAAATGTATCTGAGCTTTGGAAATTACCAAAATAATGAATCTGTTGGTTGATGCAGATTCTCTTTGGGCTAGTAACATGTAATCAGAGAGGGCACTCTGCTTAAGTTTGTCATGTATTCTTTCTGCAGTCTGCAGGTCCTTAAAAAGTAATAAAATATCTTCATTTCAATTTCAGAAATTTTGTCCCTTAAAAGTCATTAATTTAAATTTCTGATGTCTTCATTGCCAAAAACATTTTATGTAATTTTATTAATCTTTTAATCATCAAAGTAAGTCAAGCTCTTCTGTGTGAACATTTCTGAAGTTACACATCTTTAAACCTGATTCTGTCTTTTTAGTTTGTACTTGCACTTACCTGTTTGCAAAATGTAGATTAACCATTTGAAACCCAGGCCAACTGGCCTTATGTTTTTTCATTAGTCTAACATGTATGTAATTATGATAATTATGAATAATGTTCACTGGACATTTTTCCCTAGATTTATTTTGTAACTTTTAAATCTACAAAAGTTTCAATTTATAGAGCATTTCTGACCAAGTTGGTCATATTTTTGAAAGAAACTGTATCATTTTGCCAAGATTTCAAAGGTTTTAATACTTTTTAAAGGCATCTGAAGGCCGCACAAGAGAAGTTATATCGCTCCAGGTTTCACAGGGTTAATCCAAATCATTTTAATAACCATATTGATACATTAAACCTACCTCTGCACAGGGCCATATATTTACCTTTTGTACCTTGCTTACTATTTGTTCAAAAATCGGTCTTAAATTTGGTTAAGAATTAGGATGAAAAGGTCTTAAAAGGCGTTAAATTCTAGTGTCTGATACCTTTAGAAACCCTGTGGCATTGGCTGTTTGCAGTGGCATCTCCTCTCTTTCAGGTTGTATTTTTATAAGAATGTACTTGTGTAAATGTTTGATACCTGCAGAGGTGGTTTCAGAAGAAGTGGTCTGCCTTCACTGTAAAACACTTGAAAAACCCTGAATATGGTACGGCCCACTGTATTTTACTCAAAGGGTATGTAGGTATCAGCCAGAAATGGGTGCTGCAAATAAAAAACTGGGGAGGAAAGGGGGGATCAAGTTGTAAATAGTGTACGCCTCAATTTAGTCCAGTGGTGCACAAAGTTATTATCAACACACGTTAGTGCGTAGGTGTGTGTGTGTGTTTGTGTAGGTGTAGGTTTTGTAAATATGATAGTGGTATTTCTTTATACAGGTTAGTAATAGCATCATTAAGTTTTGTTTTTTTTTTTTTTTAAGATATTTTTTGGGCTTTTTTGGCCTTTAATGGATAGGACAGAGAGTAAGGGAGTGAAAGGGAGAGAGAGAGGGGACGACGTGCAGAAAAGGGCCAAGGCCAGAATTGAACCCACGGCCGCTGTGGCGAGGACCCAGCCTCTGTACACGGGGCACCTGCTCTATCCACTGATCCACCGACGCCCCACATCTTAAAAGTTTAATGAGCACTTAATTGCTATGTATGTGTGTGTATGTGTGCCTTGCAGGAGAAGACAAAGGAGCTGGCTCAGAAGCAAGCTCAGCAGTAAGTATCGCTTTCCAACTGAAACAGCATGTGTGCTCATGTACCATTTTTGAAAATGTATGTCCGTGTGTTCAGTGTGTCTACTTTACAAGTGTATAACACTCTACTCATTGTGTGTGTGTGTGTGTGTGTGTGTCCATGTCCTTGTCCTTGTCCATGTCCATGTAGCCAGGACCCAGCCTCCCTGTCTCTGCTCAGTATCTCAGACTTGATCCCAGACCTGCAGACCATCTTCTTCTGGATGTCCAACTCCATTGAGATCCTCTACTTCATACAGCAAAGAGCACCGGCGTACACACACAGCATAGAGACACTCCAGGGTACACACACACACACACACACGAAAAAAAGAGTCTGAATGATGAGTGTGGAAGCAACTTGGCTGAGGAGTCATTACTCTCACTGACAAACAGTAGCCACTGATACAGCTGCATCTCCCCCTCCCTCTGAGCATATTCATCTCCTTATTATGTCTCTACCTCTGTCATCGCTGTCTAGGGTCAAAGGAGTCGTTGCTATCGGCGACCATATCAGCCAATGAGGAGGCAATGACTATCTTGGAAGAAGTGATCATGTACACTTTCCAGCAATGTGTCTACTATATCACCAAGGTAATCTGTCACAGCAGCAACGGTGCCATCTCCTTAATGAGCCAGACTTTTTTTAACAATCTTTTAGACGGGCTCGATGACTAAAGTGAGACAGTCAGTCACACAGATGATCTGATTGAGTTGTCACATACACAGTAAATGACTAGATGAGGTCAGAATATGGATAGGTTATTTTGTGATTTAAGATCACTGCCATTATAACACATGACTCTGTGTGTGTGTGTGTGTGTGTCTGTCTGTGTGTCTGTCTGTGTCTGCGTCTGTCTGTCTGTGTCCAGGCTCTATATGTGGTGTTACCAGGTTTGTTGGACTGTAATCCATTCCCAATCGACAACTCTGAGCCCTGCTGGAAAGGAGGTGTCGGGTTTCCTGAACCTGTGCGCAGAGTCCTGCAGGTAAGCACATGCACTGTGTTGTATTTAGGGATGCACGATAATTGTCGAGGCCGATAATTATCGGCCCCATAATGGGACTTATGCCATCATACCGATAATTCTGATAATGACATTTTTAGCTGATAAATAAAATCGATAATAATAAGCATAAATTTCTTGATTTCACCCGTTTCGCCCATGGTTTCGCTCCACCGCTGCTACACACACTGCATTATGCTGCACGTGACGTCAAAGTGCTACGCCTGCTAGATCAGTCCAAAACATGTCATCTCACTCAGCAGCAGGGTTTCCTCCATTGTTTCTTTTTTTTAAAAAAACTCTTTCCCCACCATTGACGGGATTTTCTGTCAGTCAGTGTTTTCTCTCTAATGTACGGGATGAAAATGCAAAGATTCCGATGTTGGTATAAAAGGAACATAAGAGGGTAG
The DNA here is from genome assembly GCF_026936395.1 of Plectropomus leopardus. Lineage (NCBI taxonomy): Eukaryota > Metazoa > Chordata > Actinopteri > Perciformes > Serranidae > Plectropomus > Plectropomus leopardus. Next base: position 19,554,730 of record NC_142178.1, read on the forward strand.
ATTTAAATGTTCTTTCATACCCTCAGGTAATGTAAAACAAACAAAAAAGAAATTAGCAGTTATCGGTATCTTATTGGCCACGAGAAGCTGGAAATGATCGGTTATCGATATTGGTTGAAATAATAATTATCATGCATCACTAATTGTATTATTTCATTGTATTTCGTGTACAGTTAGGGTGGTCAGGATCGTGACAATGCAGTTGATTATTAATTGTTATTAAGTGACAGAAATGTCTGAGTTATGTTTTGTCCATTTTATCTTTCTTACATTACTTGAATAGATTAGTTTGAATAAATTTCACAAGTTTTAAGACAGAAAAATACTCTGCTTTAAATCATCAGTTGTGCCTTATATGGTTTTCCTGCAAAAAAAAGTTAAAAATGAATTGCTTAAAAATTCTTACAACTACAACTTCTCCTTCACAGTTGTTGAAAAATCTGACATATATGGGTGTTAAACTATTGCTAACTTGAAAATAGAGTTTAGGTGGCAGAAGAAGAAGATACAGAAGTTTCCTAACACGTGTGTAAGCTGCATGTGAACCATGATTGGCATTCATACCAGTTGTGATGTCAGAGAATTATGCTCCAACATGAATTTATTAAACTCATATGTTTGGTTAAGATACATATTTACATAAAATAGGTCAGTAAATACCTCACTGAAGAATCTTGAAGCTTTTATGTGTCTTTAAAATAAGCAGTCTCTACTGTCTGGCTAAATGAGACTACAGAGCGTCATCTCACCAAACACGGCTTTACAGCCTTGTTGTGGTGAAGTCATGCAACTATGGTGTAGCTGGTTTATAACCTGATGTGAGCTTTTTACTTCTGTACATTGCATTTAGGCTTCAAAAATCATACAAGTGGTGTTAATTTGTGAAGATTATCTTGCTGAACAAAACATGTAAGTACCATACAATCGTACAATCAAAATCCCATTCGATTTTTGAGGAGGGAAACAGGGTGATGCTAACTTCCATTCAAAACTACAGAAAAAACGTCGTCCCTGCAGTACTCCAGAACAGACTGAAATAATCAGCAGCATATGTATAAAATAGCTTAACACACTGAAGCACCTGGAGGAGAGATTTTCTGCTCAGAATAAGACACACAGGTCAGAGTGGACTGTTGACAGCTGTCTTTATTTTGCTTCATGCAGCAAGAAACATCATCTCATATGAGCTGACAAGGTCAAGGTCGAGACAGCTGAGCTCTGCATTTTATTTCCATTTTTTTTCCCATTCAAGAGCCAAGTGTTTCATTCTGGAAGCATTTGTTGGGACCTTTCTGAAATGTGTTGAACCTTTTAAAGCTAACTGACCTGCCAGGGGCCCACTGATCATTTCAGATTCATGACGTGCACCCAGACTTTTTCAGACACATAACTTTATTTAAAATCCAAGTCAGTTATTGTGTCTTAGGAGAGCAAACCACATCTGCGAGCCCCTCATTATGTTTGTTATCAGGCTACCAAATGCAGACAGGAGTCATTTTAAGTAAATTAGCTGAATTGTTGTGGCCAACTTATATATTTATATTATACTTATATTTATTTGTATGAGTGTCGGCAGTCATGTAAAATGACCTCTATATCTGTTACACTCTGTATCCCATAAGAGTTATAACAAATAGTTTATTTTATTTACTCATTGTTCCCTGATATTGATCGATGTAGCAAATGTCAGCCTGCGTTTTGAAGATATTACTGCCAAACCTTTGAGTCTTTTGAGTTTTTGAATATTGTATGGAATGGACTGGGTACAGCTGTAAATGATCTGCCCTTTTTGGGACTGATAAAGTTGTCTTAATTGAACTGAAGTGGAGACTGCTAATTTTCTAGAGAAACTGAATATATCTGGCAAAATTTGGGGGAATTGTGTATAAAATGATACACATGTTAGGATAAAAGAAAAGTACAGCCATAAAAAGTCTCGGTTTGAATAATTCACTCTGTGTTAACATCATATAGCTTCAATAAACAGATACAAGCTGCTGATAAAGAACTTTTCTGATTAAAAAAAAAAATCATGTAAAAAAGTATTTGACTGACTAAAGCAACACATTTGCATTATTTCTGCTCTCATCTGTGTGTTTGCATACATGTGTGCAGGTATTTCAGAATGGCCAGGAGCTCCTGCAGGGCTACCAGGTCCACCCGGAGATTCAGGCTCAGATGTTCGCTTACCTCTTCTTCTTCTCCAACGTGTCGCTGTTTAACCAGCTAATGGACAAAGGTAGGGCAAGAAGCATGCACACACACTCTTTTCAACCTCCCCCGGGATTTGTACAGTTGTTAGTGTGTGTGAGAGGGAGAGAGTGTCCTTGTGTCCTTGTCAGCATTTTGACAGAGACTAACCCAGATTTGTCCTCAATGCCCTTCTCCTATCTGCATTCTGTTTCTCCCCCCTCCTCCTCCTCCTCCTCACCTCCCTTCCTTCCATCTGGCCATCAGGGGGTGAGACAAAGAAGAGTAGAGGCAGGATTGGATGGAGGCAAGAGAGAGAGGAGACAGAGGAGGGAAGGAAAGGTCAGAGTGAAGGGTAAAAGGCTGGAAGGCCACTCAGTTGTTGTGATGACCTTCCTGATAGTCCATTAGCGTATCTAAATACAGAAAATAGTCATTTACTGCCGGCTATGTCCATGTGTCCAACCACCTATCACTTGCAACCTCTCTACACCCTCCTGCTGTATCATTAGCCCCACATATACAGTACACGCTCACGCACACACCATATGTCTTCATTAGCCGGTGGAGACAGGAGAGATCACATGTCTGGCAAAGGGAGAAGGAGAAATACCTTTATATTCATGCAGAGGCTGCCCCCCCCCCACATCCCAATCCTCCTCCTCATCTCCACCTCCCTCTCTCCGTCTGTCTGGCTTTCTCTCCCTCGCTCCCCTTTTTTGTTGCTCATTGATATTTCTCCACTGGTGGTGTCCATGGTAACAGTGAAGTGAGTTTGTGGCAGGTAATGCTGACGTTTGCACTGGGTGCTCTGCAACACTCACTCTAACAGCCTGATGTTGTGGAGGAGATGTGATGTGGTGCAGACGCTCTGCTTTGTTATGGATTTGTATGATTATGACACATTACATACTGTTTGTCTGAGTGTAAGATAACTTTTGTGTTTAAAGGCGTGTTTTTAAACCAGCTGAAGCATTATGACACCTCTGCGAAGAGGTTAAGTGATGTCTCGTCCGTTTGCAATGCCTCACACATAGATTACTGTATGCTCAGACATAAGCCTATTACAGAGGGGAGTGTGTGCATATGTGTTTGTGTGTGCACCCAAAACATATGGCCAAAAATTTGAAGGGTTGTGTGTGTGTGTGTGTGTGTGTGTGTGTGTGTGTGTGTGTGTGTGCGTGTGTGTGTGTGTGTGTGTGTGTGTGTGTGTGTGTGTGCGTGCGTGCGTGCGTGTGCGCATGCACATAATGCTGCCAGTTAACCCTTTGAAACCTGGAGTGACATCATTTTTCTTGTGCTGCGTTCAGACACCTTTCACATAAATTTTTAGATAATTTTCTTGTACTTTTTACTAATTTCTTGCAAATTTTAGGGTGTTTTTTATTTCTTTTGTTCCTTATTGCCTTCCTCCCATGTTTATCTAAGAAATCAAGATAATTTGCTCAGGTTTTAAAAGGTTAATTGTCTGCCCGAAGCATCCTGTCATGACTCACTTGTAGAGAGAGAAATTCTGAGGCACCGACCAAAATGTGTCCGGAAATGTCAAGTGACATTGATTATCTGATCAGATTCATGATCTTTTTTTTTTTTTTACTTATTTTGTGACTAGACAGCTCCTGATCTTACTTCATCTTTTCTATGAAATGAGACTGCTAATTTTGGCTACACGCACCTAACCATAACCACTGATGCTATTTTTTAAAAATCCTGCCATGAAGAGGGCAAACTCTTTCATTCAAGGGCTGACACAATATTAGATTTTCACAATTATCGTTGCCAAAAGAGTTCACGATAACAATATTACATTACATTTTTGGCAAAGGAATTAAAGTCAGGGAGGTGGAGAGACAGTGTGAAACCATAACTTTATAAAGTCGGACAAATAGAGTAATTACACCTAATGGACAGTGGAAAGGTAACTAGAAGGTTTTGGGGATGGAGATAAAGCAAAGAAACAGAAAAAAACACATTTTTTAGAAAGTGCTAGATTATTTACCCAATATCATATTTGTATTTTTAACATTATATCCATATTTCATTTTTAAATTTCACTGTTACTGTACATACTAATGTATCCCAACACCCCAAGTTCATTATTTTTAGACTATTTTTTTAAGGAAAAGTTCCTGTACTGCTGCCTATATTTTTGCAGGATGTTGATTATGATATAAACATTGTTTTCATTTCTCAAAGGTATGAATTTTGCTGCAATAACATATTTGGGGATTTATTACGTTTTTTTAAACTGAAAATGATGTCCCCCAAAGGAAAACTGTCAACATCTGTTTTACTCAGATAAAGTTTAGTTATTTTTATTGCAGCAAACTGTATCGATTTGACTGACATAACAATTGATTATTCAAACAGGCTACCAAAAGTTGCATTTGTATTGCAATATTAATGATTTATATAATATAAAATATATAAAAAATATATCATTAAAATATTGTGATAGTATGCTGTATTAATTTTTTCCCAACCCTATTGTAAATATTTATAAACATCCCCCTTTTGAAAATTATTTGCAGATTAATCAATAACGAAAATACTTTGTAGTGGCAGCCCTACATTAAGTAGATGTCAGTTATTGTGTGGGTAGAGAGGCTGAGTGGAAAGAGCGTTCATATTGCATACAGGCATGGCTGTTTATTTAAAATTTTACTGTGTGCATTGCAATTTATATTTACTGTTTTTGAAGAGTGTGTTTTTATTCATAGTGTTTTGTGTACTGGGTGAGTGCAGAGGGAAAGAAGCAATTAGCAAATTCTGGTACATCTCTTCTTTTTGTAGGATGTCATTTTTTTCTGTACCCAGTTCCTGATTGTAAAAAAATATATGTATTTTGGCATCTATACAGACACTCAGGTATCTTTAGCATTAGTCCAGTTGTTTGTCATTGTTTGTGCCAAACCCCAGCAGAGGCCTGAGCTCACATTGGGGGGGATTTCAAAAAGCTTAAATAGGAATTATAGCTGCAGTGAGGTAATGGAACAGCAGATTGACAAACTATGGGATGCCATCTTGACAAATGCCAGATTTCAACTTACCGCCTGCTTAACTTGACACAAAACTTCCTTTCAGCTCCGTGATACAGAGAGAGAGAGAGAGAGAGAGAAAGGATTACACAGAGGGAAGAATGCAGACTTTGTGCAGGTCTGTTGTCAGCTGAGCCCTGCTGCAGCAGTCGATTTGTATTCTGCGAGGATTGTTTCATTGACTTCAATATCAGCGTAGTTAAAAAATTCATGTCTGCATTGTCGGACAACACATGCAGAGAAACACACACAGTCTCTCGTAGTCTGTCTCTCTCTCAGACACACACACACACACACACACGCTCAAAATGATAGAAATCCGCTGTAGTGTCTCTGATAAAAATACCCACTCATTTTCTGTGTGTGTGTGTGTGTGTGTGTGTGTGTGTGTGTGTGTGTGTGTGTGTGTGTGTGTGTGTGTGTAGGTCCATCTCGGGGTTGGTTCCAGCGCTCAAAGGTGTTGCAGATTCAGGCATGTTTGCGGATGGTCATGGAGTGGGCGAGCAGGTCCGGTCTGGGACATCTGGCCGAAAAGTTCTTCACCAAACTCAACAGCACCGTGTCCATACTGGCCACGCCCCCACAACAGCTTACGCAGGTACCACACACTCACACACACACACGCACACGCACACACAGTCTTATAAAATGAGTAGGAGAAGTTACTGTATGGAATTGTACATTTAACATTGATCCAAATCAACTAAGTATCAAAAAATGCTGTAATCTTCCAAAAAGGGGAAAGCTTTGATTGTCCGTAATCAATTTTCTCAACTGATTTAAACCCTCTGACAGACTTGTTTATGAAGCAAGTCCCTCTGATCAGCTATTGACTGATGATGTCTTGAAAAGGTTTAGCCAGGATCAACTTGCCCGCACATTGTGTCGCCTCCTGTGATTGCTTGGCTGTATTAACAAAAGAGCCTCCCAGGACTTCTGATTCATTTCCTTGCCCGTCTTTTTTCCTCTCTCTGTGTACAGTTGAGTTGGCGGGCTTTGTCCAGCGAGCACCCGGCTCTGAAACCCGTCCAGCTGCACAGGATTCTCACCCAGTACCAGCTCACCGCAGAGATCGGTCCCGTCCCAACATGGCAACCCAGCAGTGAGGACGAGGCGTATATATACAGAACAGGTACATGTGTAATGATTGAATGATTCAACCTGATGAATGATGACATGAAACGTTTACTTAATAAAGGCTTTTTTGTAGCTAGTTATTGGAAAGTGTGCGGGAAGTCTCTTTTTCACGTTCTATAAACTTTTTTCTTCAATCCACCTGTCCACAAGTTTAGATTGTCAATCGAGATATAAACTTTAAACAAATCCCAAAGGATAAGGGCACACTGAAGACCTGAACACACTGAATTGGCTATTAATAAACTGTTAAGTCTGTATGTCAACCTACCGCAGTGATTACTGTAACTCTCCTCTCTGGTCTTCTGCTGAAGCTCCTCCATAAACTTCAAATGGTTCAAAACTCAGCTGCCCGCATCATAACCAGATCCCCTCCACAGGACACATCATCCCCGTCCTTCAAAAACTCACTGGCCCTTCTTCATCCCCACACACGCTCTTCAGTCTTCCCCCTCCATGCTCCTCACTGCAGCTCCTGCCACTTTATTGTCTTTGGGGTCCAGAGCGTTTAGCCGTGCAGCCCCTTGTCTCTGGAACGCACTCCTGCAAACCATCTGTGATATTGACTCTCTCCCTCCCTTCAAATCCCACCTCAAAAAACACCTTTTTAGACCTGCTGATTCTGTGTGGCCATTATTGTTGACCTTTTACTTATTTTTAGCTTTTTGCTGTATATTGTTTTACTTATGTTCTGATATTTTTTTCCACCTCGAGTGTCCTGAAAGGCATCCACAAATAATAATAATAATGATAATAATAATAACATTATTATTATTATTGGATGATTGTTAAAAATGAAATTAAAAAATACATTATACAGACAGAGAATCATATAAAAAAAATTCTAAAAATATTTTAGAACAGACTGAGCTCTGATGCCGCTTTCACAGTAAGTACTAAGCTGTCCAAAATGTATCCAAATTCTTTTTTTCACAAACTTCCTTCAGTTACTGTGTTCACTTCTTCTAATCATTTCACAGTTTATCAGTTGTTCTGTACTGTTATTGTTATACACTGAATATGATAAGAAGTATCCATTAAATATGTCACTTTGTCGGCGTCGTCAGTTTACTCATTGATAAAACAGGTTCCCTGAAGGAAGAAGGTTGGGAACCACCGATGTAGAGGGAGTTTTGGGTGTTAAGCTGCAAATAAGAAATGGGAGAAATGGGAGAGCTGTACAGCCTTTAATGCTGTATATGTGTGTAGGTGAGTTACCATCATTTCTGTGTGCATTTTTTGTTTAGTGGACCTCCTGGAGAGCTTTGAGAACCACCCTCCCATAGTGCTGCCCAGCGCCGGCTTCAGAGTGGACCTGGACAGCGAGTGTGTGGAAGACAGCATCTATAGACAGCTTTTGTATATCCGCCACTACCTGTGGGGGCTGCGCACCAAGACGCAAACACACACCAGCACCCCCAGTGTGCACACACACTCCAATGGAACCAACACAGCCGACTGGCCCGACGTTCAGGTCAGAAAAGATGTACTGCACACTGTCAAACGCACACACCTAGCAGTAATCCCGGCCATGTGCCTCGGCAGCTGTGGTTGTTGAGGAGTTCCCCATAATCCCATAAATGAAAGACAAAAACCCTCTATTCCAGCCAACCCGCACACACATACACATACTCACTCACAGAAACCTAGACATGGTTAAATCATGGTTAATCTGATTAGTCTTTAGGCTGTCTAATTAGTGGGAACGGCTGACTAGACCGTAATCCCTAGTGTTACTGCACCCTCATATGTACACATATACACGCACACAGAAACACATACATTCACAAATATTTCAGATATTGAATTTGTCTATGAAATAATAAGGCATCTCTTTAGGAATTTAGGAACATTTATTTTTGGTATCTACAAAAAGAAAGCAGGAATGTTTATTATTCTTCCACTTTTTAATCGTTACACCCTTATCCTGTCCCCTAAAGTCTTTCTGTCCAATCCCGACACAGAGAGAGTTGCTGCCTCCAGCCAACAGCAGTCCCCGCTCTGGGGGTCCAGGGGACGAGGTGACGGCAGAGACGGGAGAGGAGAGAGGACGGGACAGACCCCCAGGCCAATCACACACGCACAGCCTCAGAAGGAACGGCATCATCCACCACACTCGGACGGCAAATCCAGACCCGTCCTGCCTCTTGACCCCTCCCAACACCCCGCTGTACCCGGAGGGAGGAGGAGGACAGATCACCGGCCCCAACACCCAGACTAATGGCTGCACCGGCAGAACCGTGGCAGAGTGTAAAAAGGCCAACGGGCTCATCGCCAACGGACTGGAGGGTAGGCTAAATAACATGCAGGAGGTGGACAAAATAACAGGAGCATATAAACAGTGTAATGAAATTTGTGGCTTTAAAGATTTTTACTGTGTGATCAGCACCTCTAACAGAGTCTGGACCAAATTAAAAATAAGACTGAACAATGTAAGCTCTACACAAGCAGTGTTTTTATTTATTTGAAAAAATCCCATGGTATATGGTGTTTTTGTTATTTTGTCCACCCCAAATGTGCAGTTTAAATTGTGACCTTTGCAGTTCATTATACCAGTAGTTCCTAACTGGTGGGTGTGGTCCAGAAGTGGGTGGCGGGTCCATTGTGAATGGGCTGCAGGTGACTCATGAACGTGTTTCGGAAAAAAAACACAATTTATTTTAAATTACAGTTAATTTCTGGCTCTGAGCTTTTAGGTGAGCTAACTTCTTTTTTACATGTTGTGAAACAAAATTGAATATGTGGTTTTATAATGTGAGGACCTCGAACTAATGACTAAAGTGAAAATCTGGCCCCCGTGCCTGGACCAGTTGGGAACCACTGCTTTATACACAATGTTAGGGATTCACACATCCAGCTTTTTCCGATTTTAACACCTGAGCTCAGGGTTTCTGTGGAAGTGCTTTGTCTTTTCCACGTGTAAAATCTGTACTGCAGGGAACTAATTGGAATATTTTTCCAGGGGAAAAAAACAAAACGTTTTTTCATGCACTGGTCAATTTTGAGATTCAGGGCTGTTTTCCTACCATAAGATGTCTTCTTTCAGAGTAGGTTGGTGGGGAGGGTTCAACATACACATTTAGGTACTTATTTTAGATCAGATTTCTGTTAATATATGCATATGGTCCCCACGATGACGGAAAACCTGGAACAGTCATGGAAGTTCACAATTTCTAGTCCTGGAAAAGTCCTTGAATAAGTAAAAAAAAGAAACTCTGAAAGTTTTGGAAAAGTCATGGAATAAGTAAAAATAGAAACACAGAAAATGTTGGAAATGTCATGGCATTTCATTGTGTAATGACACTGTTGCAGTAATCCTCCATGGATAACAAACCACATAATGTAGCTGTTGACGTAACATAGCTCAAATGTGTCATTTTGTTTACCGTCACGTACATTTCTCCATTTTCTCACCACGTTCTGTCTCCCTCCGTTTATGCCAGCTAGCTTTAATTATGTTTGAAGTGACTGAGTCTCGATACACTTGAAAAACGCTAGGCATATAGGGCAAGCAAAACATGTGATTATGGGTCTTTGAAAAGTAAAGTCATGAAAAAGTTTTGAAATTTAGTCCATAAAAATGTGTGGGAACACTGACACATTTTATCTATGTTGTTTATGTTTGTGAATTTATGGCTAAACGACATGTTAAAAACATCACTCATATCCATCAAAAAAAAAACAAGAATGACCACCAGTTTAAGCGCTTTTATCAGCTTTGTTTTAAGCAGCATCAAGCAGCTGTTTTTTGCTAAAACTTCTGATAAACCAGCTGTATGCTACGCTACACACGCTGTACGCTGGCAGGAAAGCTAATTTCTCGCTGGTGAAGGTTGTGTAACAGCTGGAAGTCCCAACCAGAGCCAAAATGAGAGCTAACATTAGATTTACATTCATCACCGTGTCCTGGAGCACCAATTCGAATTGGCGATAATGTTGCTGTGATGTATAGGCAAGCAGTGTTTGGTAACATGCTAAACATCAGAATCACAATACCTTTATTGTCATTACATCCGTCAGGTATACACAACAAAATGTAGTTGCACTACCCCAGCAGAGCTCAAAAAATAACTGACTGAAATAAATAGTGGAAAAAAGCGATTAAGTTAATAAACTCACACACACACACACACACACACACACCAGTTCAAACATACATACCCAGTGCCTACAAATGCATAATCATCATCGAAAGTTATAAACAAAAAAGAGAGTATTGCACATAACATGAGAGTATTGTAGAAGGTACTTCACGGTCAGGAGTCTAAGTGCTGTTTGATGCAGTGCTCAGAGCGGTGATAACTTCATAACTGATCATACTGATGGTTTTGGAGTTCTTCTGTCCCCCAGTGGCCATAAATCAATAAATGCAGCTTTAACTCTGCACTTCTTCGCTGTGCAGCCCTGTAGTTGAAACGCTGGAGCTCGTCAGTCGGCTCCGTGCCTCGCATGACGGCAGCGTCTGTGCAGTCTTTACAGTGTAGTGAGTGTGACATCTGCAGGCCCTCGTCAGAAGCACATGTTTGTGTGTCCGATCAGCTCTGTAGCATGTGTCTCAGTATCTGTGTGCGTGTCCTTTGCACAGCAAGACCTCTTGTGTTTGTCCAACCCCATAGCGAGACCCTGTGTGTGTGTGTTTTTGTGCATTTGGGTGTCCGTGTCCTCTGCAGGGTGTATTAGTGGGTGTGAGTTTCCTTTCCCTGTATCCTCCCCTGGCGCCCCTCCCCTTCCTGATGACTTGTGTGTGGTGTTTGTAGTGGAACTGGACAAGGGACCCTACGGACTGGGCATGGGACTTATAGACGGCCTGGTGAGTAGACAGACGTTTATAAACAGATGTTACATTTTACCTTAGTGTCAGTCCAGGTTTCAGGAGCATGTTGTTGGAAAACAGCTGGTTTACTACTTTGTAGAGCTGCGGCAGTTAATCAGGTAGTTGTTAACTATTTAATTAATTGCCAAATAATTCCACAATTGATAAACCTGTGAGTATTTTTTAAGAAAAACAAAAATTCTTCAATGTGAATATTTTCTGGTTTAATTTTAATTAAGTTTTTAATTTTAGCGCATATAAAGCCAGTATGTTTTCACACTGGGTGATTTGAGGCTTTTTTCCAACCGAACCCGAGTTGCTGTGGCAGAAAGACGAAGCAAAATGGCTTTGTTAATTTTTATTTTGTCTTTGTCAACTTTGAATGCAGTTTGAAAAGTTTTTTAGGACGCTAAAGTTACTGTAAATTTAAATTGAGTCTGGTGGGTTTGGCGACAGAGATTTTGGGGCTGTTTCTGGTTGAACAAAAACGTACACTTTATTAAAAAGGTCTATTTCTGTATGGATCCTTTCCATAATATTCACAGACATCTGTAATCTGTAAGACATCTGTTGAACATCTGTGAACATAAATTGACAGTGCGTACATACCCTAAGTGGTTACATTGCAGCCTGTTTCGCCACTGCCACATATTGGACCGATTTCAAAAAATTTTCTTTTATACACAAAAAAATGAGACTATAGGGTCCAGGTTGAAAAATAGTGACGTAACCCTTTCAGCGGTAACAGCATGAAGCAGATGTGCCTGTGCAGTGGTTATCTGCAGTGTACTTTACCTTACAGACCTGATTATGAAGTTTATCTGTGTATCGTAACATTTCAAGTGCCCTGTAGAAGTTTTAACAGACACCTGCCGGCAATCAAGGAACAAAAATAGTGCTCTGAGTGTTTTCATTGGCCATAGTATAAATTAATATGTCATTCAGCTCTACCAGATGCCCACCTACATAATGAACGCACATAGTGGATACAGTCTAACACTTGTCCCTCCTGCAGCACACTCCTCTCAACGCTCCAGGCATTTACATCCGGACTCTGATCCCTGACGGACCTGCTGCCTCTGACGGCAGACTGAGGATCGGAGATCGCATTCTGGCTGTGAACGGGACCAGTCTGATAGGAGCAGACTACCAGAGGTACAGAGTGGTGCTGTCTGTGACCAGAACAATAGACTAGTGGAGATTAATGATACTGCTGGGTGATATTGACTTTGATGACAGCTCCCACAATGTTAACCATACCTGTGGCTGTCAGCCTCTTAAGCCCATTGATTACTTTGATTGATTGGCACGAGCCCAGACAGGTCATTTTCAGTCTGTCTCTGCTGAGCCTCATGTAACTGGATTCTGTCTGTTTCTCTCTACTTCCCCCTTCACGCTCCCCGCAGCGCGGTGGATCTGATTCGCCTTGGAGGAGGTCGCCTGCGTTTCCTTGTGGCCAAGTCCGACCCCGATGTCTCAGAGAAGATCAGTGCCTCATCCTGCTGACCACCTCTGAGACGCGCACAACACACTACACCTGACGGAGAGGTAGGACAGCCATTCGACGAGAGACGCAGACGTGCGCGCCGATCAACAGGGTACATACAAACACACACACCCATGCGTACACACGCGGCATGAAATATGAATGTGAAACCGAGCGTCAGCACAAAGCCAAGCAATCAAACTGGAGATAACGCTCCATGACTCCACGCCACAGCTGCCAGACCCGCTTCCTTTCACGCTAACTCCTGCTAGGTTCGTGTGACAGACAGAATCCGTAACCCACCGCGACATCAAAGGAATATGCTGCGAGGAAAAATTGCCTAATTAATCAGAGTTCGAGGCGGGCGAGTCAATATGCAGTCTGATGTGGTTTAAAGCACAGTAGATTGTAGCGTTTTAATTTCTCTTCAGTCGGCGTTCGGAGGATGTGCACACATTGGACTTTTTCCACCTGTATTTTAGGACAATTTGTATTATTAATTCAGACAGTAAGTAGCATGGTAAAATAGCTACCCTGCTCTCAGACGAAGGGACTGAAACTGTTGGACGCAAGCTGAGAATGTACTTTATGATTCTAAAAAGCTTTCCGAGACAAACGCGAGGACAGCCTCGGTGCACGCTGGATGTTTTTTGAAGTGGAATATTTCATAATTCTGTTTGTTAGGGCCTCACAAAGCAGACCTGCTCAACAGACCAAACGATTGTGTATGAATGTTGACTTTTGTACCGGAGAGTGGGGCAAAAGGACTCGAGACATCGAGCCCAGCTCTCCCATTGAACCTAAGCACTGGACTTTATACCTCCACTGGAATACAGATGAGCTGTTGAGGCTCCAAATGCACAGATGATGTGCGGCTGTTGTGGGATTATTTATTGATTACTGGATCATCAAGACAACATGATTCACTCTGAGGCACAATCCTGGCGTGTATAAACTACACTTTTGTTGTGAATATATGCTGTATGTATCTGGTTATGAGGTGTAAATAGCTGTTTGTAAATATTGGTCAAACATTGTTTGAACATTCAAAAACTGAAACTGCATTTGGGAAACAACTGGATCATTTTTTTTCTGTAATATATCGGTCCGTAAACACTTAAATCTGCTGATGGAAAAAAAAGAAACTGTCTTCTAAAATTACAGGATTGTAGTGATGAGTTTGGGATTTTTTTTCTTCTACATGTGAATTTATTTTAAGCACTAAAAGTCCACAAAAGCCGTGAGCTGCACTTTTTCGAAAAGGATTAGCCCACCCAAATAACAGAAAACATTTATTTATATTTTACTTCTAGTAGAATCCAGACATGCAGATAGTCGTGGTTTTTGGCTAGATTTCGAGATACTTGTCTTTGAGAGTTTTCTCTCCAGATTAATACAATAGAGGTGAATGTTGTTTGATTTTGGTTGTTCACAGCATCGAAAAATTACATTTTAAAAAAATCAACAGCAGCTGTCTTTACGATTATTATATTTCCATTGCTAGATTATCTCCTGACCTGAGGACTATTTCTTTGATGGAAAAAAGTTTCACTTAAGACCTTTTACTTTGAGGTCTGTGGTAGTGTTGTCAAAAAATATCAATTTATTGCTACATTTTGATCATGAATATTTAAAATTGTGGATTAAGTTGTTGAAACGATATCAGTAAACACTAATAAAGGCCTTACATCAGCTTCAAAGAATGTATATTGTGTTATGAACCATTTATTACATTTTCAGTAGTTCATTCTTGCCCTTCAGCCATCTAAAGGTACACTCCTTAAAAATGTGTCATTTAACATAACTTGGAGCACACGTTAAAGCTTCGTCATAATATCATGGCACCCAAATCCCAGATAATAGCAAGCACTAAGTCACATTATTGATGTTAAGTAACATATGAAGCAGGGGCAAAGATCACCACGTGAAGCTAAGCATTAGCATTGCTTTTAGTTGTTAAGCTGTTATTAACTTAATTTTTTGGGAATTACTGTTTTATCAGCTTCACATAATAGCTTCTTACTGGAAGAAATAAAAAGCTGTGTTCTAAATGTTATCAAAATACCTCAAACTTGTGAAAAAAGTACAGTACAGACCAAAGGCTACAGTATTATTTGATTATTTTTCTCCACATACCATACTATGGCTGTTTTAACATGCTATTGTGGATTTTTTTTTTGGCATACTGTACTTTGTTTTCGTGACTTCTATCTGCATACTAAGCTATGGCCTTTATTGGCATACTATACAAAAGAATTTTTTTGACACAGTATACTGTGGTGCTTCCATAAAAGAACATACTATAGCTTTTTGTAGACATTTTTAAATAGTAAACTGATTATTTTTTAGGCTTTTTATGCCCATATTGATAGGACAGATTAAAGGTGAAAGGGGAAGAGAGGGGATGACGTGCAGTAAAGGGCTGCAGATTGGAGTTGAACCTGCAGGTGAGACAAAGCCTCTGTACACGGGGCGCCCGCTCTACCAGGTGAGCTGCTGGGCTCTCCGTACTATGGTATTTTATACTGCATACTATACTATAGTAGTTTTTATCATACTATATCATTTGTTTTCGACATACTATGCTATTGCATTTTTTGACATATTACACAGTGACTTAGTATTGACATGCTATATTCTGACTTTTTTATGTGGACAGTATACTATGGCATTTTTTCTGACAGATATGCTACACAGTGGAATTCTTTTTCGGCTTGCATGTTTCTCTGTATTCGTTTTAGTGTTTTGTAGATGAAGATGTTGCTGATGGTTTTTATAAAAAATGAATTTTCAATGCTGTGAGTGCAAAACAGGATTCAATTCAACGTTTTTCCCCAACAATTAAAGGAAGTTTAAATTTAGATTCGTTAGTCAAGTCTAAAAGTAAGAAATCACTGAAAACAGTCAAAATTGAGCACAGTTTAGTCTGTAAGTTTAACATTGTCCAGAAAAATAATTCTTAATTCAAGAGCCATTTGAAATTTCTTCTCTGCTCAGCTATAGAGTGAGATGTGCACAGGCTCTCTAAATAAGACGAGGCTGCGGCAAAAGGCTGTCACACAAGGTACTGAGGGACTGTTGTTTATGTTAATGAGAGCTTCAACCGCTATTATTTACATTATTGAATAAAATGTCTAACTATTCTTCCAATTAACCAGTCTGTAAAAGCCCAGCTTTTGTCTGGTTAAAGTGAAACTGCTAAAGTAGCATTAAAAAAGAATCAAATCCACTTACTGTATCTGAAAAGCTTGCGATAATCATTTCAGCACTTCTCATGTGCACTATTGAAGTTACAGTTTCAACCCAGACATTGTTTCTTTTTTCCCCATCAGCTTGGTTTTTCTCTCCTCTTGATTCTATCAAATTCTTTGCAGTAAAATTTTTGTGCGTTTTACGGTTTGTATGACATTGATCTCATGCATGTCTGTTCTTCTCTGTTCATTATTTATACTGTTGAAAACAATGGTACGTAAGAATAAAGATTGTTGGATACTTGGATTTAGTTTGTGCTAAGAAAACTGATGTACGAAATGTAACAACAGTGAGACTGGAGACTTACCCAAAATGGGCTGGCATCTGCTCAAATAAGAGAAGACAGTGTAAAATTTAAGTCAATAAGGAATTTTAATTTGTGCTACACATTTTAACAAATCACAAAAACAGAAACATTTAAAAATACATATACTTCTCTATTTTCCAGAATGTTTACGTATTGACGACAGCTGTTTTTACATATAGCAAAATATTTTTTCTCTTTTTTCCAAAATCAGAAAAAATACCTTCTAAATTGCTTTGTCATTTAGCAGATAGAGCAGCATACAATCATTACACATTTTTTTTTTGTTTGTTTTCTCTAATGTGCAACAACAATCACTGTAATCTTGCGCAAATTGTGCCTGATTGCCAGCTAAAAAATGAGGCCCGTGCAAGGACATTCGGAAAAGCTAAAGGCAGAGTGAGAATGAGATTAGAGGGGTGGAGAAAGTGCTGAGGGATATCTAATTAAGGCAAAGTCTGTCTGAGACAGGAATTGCCAACAGCTTGATGCCTCTGTAGAGACAGCAAAGATAGAAACCGCTCACTGAGGACAGGGAGAGAGGTAGACTGGGAGAAAGGTTAATGCATTTAGGGGAAATTGAAAGCAAAAGAGTAGGGAGGCAAGAATAGAAAATATGTCAAAAGTACCATACAGAAAGAAATAAAAGAGCAGTTGAAATTTATGGTCATGTGTTGGTCCCGCCCTTCCCCTGATAAAACTGATATAACTCTACTGATGCAACATAACTGTCACCACTGTAGTGTTGCCGATCATGTACTGTTAAAGAAGCGCTGTGTTAAAAATCTAAAAAGGTAAAGCTGTCTAAAGGTTAAAATAAAAGACAAAAAATGTAGAAATATTTAAGGCTTTAAGGATTATTACAATAATGCTTTTCTGTGCTAAGACAAACAAAACTGTACGCACAGGCTGTTCCACCTCCTGTTACCACTACTGAAAAAAATTAAAACAATCAGTTTGTCTACATTAGGTTAGCTCCACTTCAATCAACTCCAAATAGTTGCCTCTTTTTTTCTTCTCTTTTTTGCCCTTCTCTGCTGTCACACTGATAAACCAAACTGAGCTGAAGTGAAGCAAAAACTGCAAAGTCCTGGTTTGTTATTCCTCCCATCTCTTCATAAAAAACACCTCCTTTCTTTTGTGTGCTTTAAAAAGAAGGCAAGAAGTAAAGACACCTCACATTCTGATCTAGGCCTCGATAGTAAAGGGATAGTTCAGGTTTTTTTAACATGGGGGTTGTATGGGGTACAGTGAGAATACTCAGTGTAGCATACACTTAAACTGATATTGTTTTAGATGGGACAAAATATATTTTTATTGTTAACCCCCATCCACAGCAGTAGACTACTAAGCTTCCACGTTGGACTCCAGCCCGCTCCTCCAAATTGGGGGCTTGCCTTTCGCCATACTGTAAGTAATACATGGACAATTGATCATATCAATTCCACTTCAAAAATTCAAAAATCTTAACTATCCTTTTACCATGTTTCTTTTCTTTCAGTACAGATGGCCTTATGAAGAAAACAATCATATTCTTAAGAGTCTCCCATGCTCCATCAATGGGTATATGTGGCTAAGTCCTCTCCATCTTTCTGTCCACGACTTTGTGAAACTACACAACATCAATACCATCTCTGATCATCAGTTTCTCCTGTAAATGCTGGCTGTTTCAAATCTCTGAACACAAGTTCTCTGGTTTTACATCAGGCAGTTGATCTGAATAAGACTTACAGGAGACGTGAGTTCTTTGGCCTGACAGCGACAGTAACTGATGCATCTGATCAATCCAGTAGAGTAAATGTTGTGTCTGAGATATTATTTAACATTCAAAAGTAGTGCTGAAATTATTTTCATAGGCATAATGCTCTCAGAAGCTTTAAATCTTACTTGTGTCAGTGAATGATGGATTACATGAAAGAGACTTTAAAGCTGAAAAAGTCCTGAAAAATTTACTTGCTTTTTACATTCAGAATGCATTTGAAAGTTTTAATGTTTTTTTTGTTTTTTTTTTTGACCAAAATATATATTCCTTACAATTTCTTCCCTTCTGTTAACAGAGGCTGCCGGTACATCTTTTGGCCATGTCGGCTGCAGTCATATCAAATGAGTATAAAAGGCGAAGCAGTTGGGAGACCATAAAGAGGCTGTCCATCGGGTACCTGGTAAAAGGCCCTGGGTTTCACTTCCTAGGGTCATGGGTTTGTGATGTCATGGCAACAATGACGGGCTGCTGAGCAGCTGTGACTTGATGCTGAGAAGATTCAGTTCCACCCTCGTCCTCCATCTTTGGCCGCTTGGCCTGGGGCTCACCTGGCTGCTCAGCTAGACTTTCTGCACTGGGCTGTCTGCTCACCAGCACTGGAGGAGAGCTGGAGGCCTGGGCAGCCAAGATCTGGAGAGGACTACTCATGCCTGGAGAGGAAAGGAAGGGAAAAAGAGAATTCGCTTGAGGTAAGATTTGAGATGCTTTGAAGGGACAGTTCACATCCAAATACATATTTGCACTCTTACGTGAATGGCAAGGCAATAGTATAGTATGTCGAAAAAAGTCAAATTTTTACTGCTCCTAAAAATGGCTAAAAACGGTGTAGAATAGCTTGTAGAGATGCGTTATAGTACACAAAGTGGGAATTAAGGCAAAAAAACCCACCAAAAACCCAAAAATTTAGCATGTCAAAAAAATGGACAGCAAGGCAATAGTATAGTATGTCAAAAAAAGTCAAATTTTGACTGCTCCTAAAAATGGCTAAAAACGATGTAGAATAGCTTGTAGAGATGCGTTATAGTACACAAAGTGGGAATTAAGGCAAAAAAACCCACCAAAAACCCAAAAATTTAGCATGTCAAAAAAATGGACAGCAAGGCAATAGTATAGTATGTCGAAAAAAGTCAAATTTTGACTACTCCTAAGAATGGCTGAAAATGATGTAGAACACCTTCTACACACGCGTTATTGTACATAAAGTAGGAATTAGGTAAAAAAACCCCACCAAAACCCCAAAAATTTAGCATGTCAAAAAAATGGACAGCAAGGCAATAGTATAGTATGTCGAAAAAAGTCAAATTTTGACTGCTCCTAAAAATGGCTGAAAACGATGTAGAATAGCTTGTAGAGATGCGTTATATTACACAAAGTGGGATTTAAGGCAAATAAAACACCAAAAACCTGAAAATTTAGCATGTCAAAAAAATGGACAGCAAGGCAATAGTATAGTATGTCGAAAAAAGTCAAATTTTGACTGCTCCTAAAATGGCTGAAAATGATGTAGAATACCTTCTACACACGCGTTATAGTATATAAAGTAGGAATTAGTTAAAAAAAACCCACCAAAAACCCAAAAATTTAGCATGTCAAAAAAATGGATAGCAAGGCAATAGTATAGTATGTCGAAAAAACTCAATATTTGACTACTCCTCAACATGAGTGACAACTATGTAGAATAGCTTTTACATACGCGTTATATTACACAAAGTGGGAATTAAGGCAAAAAAACCCACCAAAAACCTGAAAATTTAGCATGTCAAAAAAATGGACAGCAAGGCAATAGTATAGTATGTCGAAAAAAGGCAAATTTTGACTGCTCCTAAAAATGGCTGAAAACGATGTAGAATAGCTTGTAGACATCCCTTATTGCACATTAAGTGGGAAATAATGGTAAAAAAGGTGAAAAACCTGAAAATTTAGCATGTTAAAAAAAAGGACAGCAAGGCAATAGTATAGTATGTCGAAAAAAGTCAAATTTTGACTGCTCCTAAAAATGGCTGAAAACGATGTAGAATAGCTTGTAGAGATGCGTTATAGTACACAAAGTGGGAATTAAGGCAAAAAAAGACCAAAAACACTAAAATTTAGCATGTCAAAAAAATGGACAGCAAGGCAATAGTATAGTATGTCGAAAAAAGTCAAATTTTGACTGCTCCTAAAAATAGCTAAAAACGATGTGGAATACCTTCTACATACGCATTATAGTACATAAAGTAGGAATAAGGTAAAAAAAACCCACCAAAAACCCAAAAATTTAGCATGTCAAAAAAATGGATAGCAAGGCAATAGTATAGTATGTTGAAAAAAGTCAAATTTTCACTGCTCCTAAAAATGGCTGAAAACGATGTAGAACAGCTTGTAGAGATGCGTTATAGTACACAAAGTGGGAATTAAGGCAAAAAAAGACCAAAAACACTAAAATTTAGCATGTCAAAAAAATGGACAGCAAGGCAATAGTATAGTATGTCGAAAAAAGTCAAATTTTCACTGCTCCTAAAAACGATGTAGAACAGCTTGTAGAGATGCGTTATATTACACAAAGTGGGATTTAGGCAAATAAAACACCAAAAACCTGAAAATTTAGCATGTCAAAAAATGGACAGCAAGGCAATAGTATAGTATGTCGAAAAAAGTCAAATTTTGACTGCTCCTAAAAATGGCTGAAAATGATGTAGAATACCTTCTACACACACGTTATAGTACATAAAGTAGGAATTAGGTAAAAAAACCCCACCAAAAACCCAAAAATTTAGCATGTCAAAAAAATGGACAGCAAGGCAATAGCATAGTATGTCGAAAAAAGTCAAATTTTGACTGCTCCTAAAAATGGCTGAAAACGATGTAGAATAGCTTCTACAGACGTAATATAGACCACAAAGTGGGAATAAAGGCAAAAAAAGACCAAAAACCTGAAAATTTAGCATGTCAAAAAAATGGACAGCAAGGCAATAGTATAGTATGTCGAAAAAAGTCAAATTTTGACTGCTCCTAAAAATGGCTAAAAACGATGTAGAATAGCTTGTAGAGATGTGTTATATTACACAAAGTGGGATTTAAGGCAAATAACACACCAAAAACCCAAAAATTTAGCATGTCAAAAAAATGGATAGCAAGGCAATAGTATAGTATGTCGAAAAAAGTCAAATTTTCACTGCTCCTAAAAATGGCTAAAACGATGTAGAATAGCTTGTAGAGATGCGTTATATTACACAAAGTGGGATTTAAGGCAAATAAAACACCAAAAACCTGAAAATTTAGCATGTCAAAAAATGGACAGCAAGGCAATAGTATAGTATGTCGAAAAAAGTCAAATTTTAACTGCTCCTAAAAATGGCTGAAAATGATGTAGAATACCTTCTACACACGCGTTATAGTATATAAAGTAGGAATTAGTTAAAAAAAAACCACCAAAAACCCAAAAATTTAGCATGTCAAAAAAATGGATAGCAAGGCAATAGTATAGTATGTCGAAAAAACTCAAATTTTCACTGCTCCTAAAAATGGCTGAAAACGATGTAGAATAGCTTCTACAGACGTAATATAGTACACAAAGTGGGAATAAAGGCAAAAAAAGACCAAAAACCCAAAAATTTAGCATGTCAAAAAAATGGACAGCAAGGCAATAGTATAGTATGTCGAAAAAAGTCAAATTTTGACTGCTCCTAAAAATGGCTAAAAACGGTGTAGAATAGCTTGTAGAGATGCGTTATAGTACACAAAGTGGGAATTAAGGCAAAAAAAACACCAAAAACCCAAAAATTTAGCATGTCAAAAAAATGGACAGCAAGGCAATAGTATAGTATGTCGAAAAAAGTCAAATTTTCACTGCTCCTAAAATGGCTGAAAACGATGTAGAATAGCTTGTAGAGATGCGTTATAGTACACAAAGTGGGAATTAAGGCAAAAAACACCAAAAACCAAAAATTTAGCATGTCAAAAAATGGACAGCAAGGCAATAGTATAGTATGTCTAAAAAGTCAAATTTTCACTGCTCCTAAAATGGCTAAAAACGATGTAGAATAGCTTGTAGAGATGCGTTATAGTACACAAAGTGGGAATTAAGGCAAAAAACACCAAAACCAAAATTTAGCATGTCAAAAAATGGAGAGCAAGGCAATAGTATAGTATGTCGAAAAAAGTCAAATTTTGACTGCTCCTAAAAATGGCTAAAAAACGATGTAGAATAGCTTGTAGAGATGCGTTATATTACACAAAGTGGGATTTAAGGCAAATAAAACACCAAAAACCTGAAAATTTAGCATGTCAAAAAAATGGACAGCAAGGCAATAGTATAGTATGTCGAAAAAAGTCAAATTTTGACTGCTCCTAAAATGGCTGAAAATGATGTAGAATACCTTCTACACACGCGTTATAGTATATAAAGTAGGAATTAGTTAAAAAAACCCACCAAAAACCCAAAAATTTAGCATGTCAAAAAAATGGATAGCAAGGCAATAGTATAGTATGTCGAAAAAAGTCAAATTTTCACTGCTCCTAAAAATGGCTGAAAATGATGTAGAATACCTTCTACACACGCGTTATAGTATACAAAGTAGGAATTAGTTAAAAAAAACCCACCAAAAACCCAAAAATTTAGCATGTCAAAAAAATGGATAGCAAGGCAATAGTATAGTATGTCGAAAAAACTCAAATTTTCACTGCTCCTAAAAATGGCTAAAAACAGTGTAGAATAGCTTGTAGAGATGTGTTATAGTACACAAAGTGGGAATTAAGGCAAAACAAATACCAAAAACCCAAAAATTTAGCATGTCAAAAAAATGGATAGCAAGGCAATAGTATAGTATGTCGAAAAAAGTCAAATTTTCACTGCTCCTAAAAATGGCTGAAAACGGTGTAGAATAGCTTATAGAGATGCGTTATAGTACACAAAGTGGGAATTAAGGCAAAAAAACCCACCAAAAACCCAAAAATTTAGCATGTCAAAAAAATGGACAGCAAGGCAATAGTATAGTATGTTGAAAAAAGTCAAATTTTCACTGCTCCTAAAATGGCTAAAACGATGTAGAATAGCTTGTAGAGATGCGTTATATTACACAAAGTGGGATTTAAGGCAAATAAAACACCAAAAACCTGAAAATTTAGCATGTCAAAAAAATGGACAGCAAGGCAATAGTATAGTATGTCGAAAAAAGTGAAATTTTGACTGCTCCTAAAAATGGCTGAAAATGATGTAGAAGACCTTCTACACACGCGTTATAGTACATAAAGTAGGAATTAGGTAAAAAAAAACACCAAAAACCCAAAAATTTAGCATGTCAAAAAAATGGACAGCAAGGCAATAGTATAGTATGTCGAAAAAAGTCAAATTTTAACTGCTCCAAAAAAGGGCAAAAAACGGTGTAGAATAGCTTGAAGAGATGGGTTATAGTACACAAAGTGGGAATTAAGGAAAAAAAAACACCAAAAACCCCAAAATTTAGCATGTCAAAAAAATGGATAGCAAGGCAAGAGTATAGTATGTCGAAAAACTCAAATTTTCACTGCTCCTAAAATGGCTGAAAACGATGTAGAATAGCTTGTAGAGATGCGTTATAGTACACAAAGTGGGAATTAAGGCAAAAAAACACCAAAACCCAAAATTTAGCATGTCAAAAAATGGACAGCAAGGCAATAGTATAGTATGTCGAAAAAAGTCAAATTTTGACTGCTCCTAAAAATGGCTAAAAACGATGTAGAATAGCTTGTAGAGATGCGTTATAGTACACAAAGTGGGAATTAGGGCAAAAAAACCCACCAAAAACCCAAAAATTTAGCATGTCAAAAAAATGGACAGCAAGGCAATAGTATGGTATGTCGAAAAAAGTCAAATTTTGACTGCTCCTAAAAATGGCTGAAAACGGTGTAGAATAGCTTGTAGAGATGCGTTATAGTAAACAAAGTGGGAATTAAGGCAAAAAAAACACCAAAAACCCAAAATTTAGCATGTCAAAAAAATGGACAGCAAGGCAATAGTATAGTATGTCGAAAAAAGTCAAATTTTGACTGCTCCTAAAAATGGCTAAAAACGATGTAGAATAGCTTGTAGAGATGCGTTATAGTACACAAAGTGGGATTTAAGGCAAATAAAACACCAAAAACCTGAAAAATTAGCATGTCAAAAAATGGACAGCAAGGCAATAGTATAGTATGTCGAAAAAGTCAAATTTTGACTGCTCCTAAAATGGCTGAAAATGATGTAGAATACCTTCTACACACACGTTATAGTATATAAAGTAGGAATTAGTTAAAAAAACCCACCAAAAACCCAAAAATTTAGCATGTCAAAAAAATGGATAGCAAGGCAATAGTATAGTATGTCGAAAAAAGTCAAATTTTCACTGCTCCTAAAAATGGCTGAAAATGATGTAGAATACCTTCTACACACGCGTTATAGTATATAAAGTAGGAATTAGTTAAAAAAACCCACCAAAAACCCAAAAATTTAGCATGTCAAAAAAATGGATAGCAAGGCAATAGTATAGTATGTCGAAAAAACTCAAATTTTCACTGCTCCTAAAAATGGCTAAAAATAGTGTAGAATAGCTTGTAGAGATGTGTTATAGTACACAAAGTGGGAATTAAGACAAAAAAAATACCAAAAACCCAAAAATTTAGCATGTCAAAAAAATGGATAGCAAGGCAATAGTATAGTATGTCGAAAAAAGTCAAATTTTCACTGCTCCTAAAAATGGCTGAAAACGGTGTAGAATAGCTTATAGAGATGCGTTATAGTACACAAAGTGGGAATTAAGGCAAAAAAACCCACCAAAATCCCAAAAATTTAGCATGTCAAAAAAATGGACAGCAAGGCAATAGTATAGTATGTCGAAAAAAGTCAAATTTTCACTGCTCCTAAAAATGGCTAAAAACGATGTAGAATAGCTTGTAGAGATGCGTTATATTACACAAAGTGGGATTTAAGGCAAATAAAACACCAAAAACCTGAAAATTTAGCATGTCAAAAAAATGGACAGCAAGGCAATAGTATAGTATGTCGAAAAAAGTCAAATTTTGACTGCTCCTAAAAATGGCTGAAAATGATGTAGAAGACCTTCTACACACGCGTTATAGTACATAAAGTAGGAATTAGGTAAAAAAAAACACCAAAAACCCAAAAATTTAGCATGTCAAAAAAATGAATAGCAAGGCAATAGTATAGTATGTCGAAAAAACTCAAATTTTCACTGCTCCTAAAAATGGCTGAAAACGGTGTAGAATAGCTTGTAGAGATGCGTTATAGTACACAAAGTGGGAATTAAGGCAAAAAAAACACCAAAAACCCAAAAATTTAGCATGTCAAAAAAATGGATAGCAAGGCAATAGTATAGTATGTCGAAAAAACTCAAATTTTCACTGCTCCTAAAAATGGCTGAAAACGGTGTAGAATAGCTTGTAGAGATGCGTTATAGTACACAAAGTGGGAATTAAGGCAAAAAAACCCACCAAAAACCCAAAAATTTAGCATGTCAAAAAAATGGACAGCAAGGCAATAGTATAGTATGTCGAAAAAAGTCAAATTTTGACTGCTCCTAAAAATGGCTAAAAACGATGTAGAATAGCTTGTAGAGATGCGTTATAGTACACAAAGTGGGAATTAAGGCAAAAAAACCCACCAAAAACCCAAAAATTTAGCATGTCAAAAAAATGGACAGCAAGGCAATAGTATAGTATGTCGAAAAAAGTCAAATTTTGACTGCTCCTAAAAATGGCTGAAAACGGTGTAGAATAGCTTGTAGAGATGCGTTATAGTACACAAAGTGGGAATTAAGGCAAAAAAAACACCAAAAACCCAAAAATTTAGCATGTCAAAAAAATGGACAGCAAGGCAATAGTATAGTATGTCGAAAAAGTCAAATTTTCACTGCTCCTAAAATGGCTAAAACGGTGTAGAATAGCTTGTAGAGATGCGTTATAGCACACAAAGTGGGAATTAAGGCAAAAAAAACACCAAAAACCCAAAAATTTAGCATGTCAAAAAAATGGATAGCAAGGCAATAGTATAGTATGTCGAAAAAAGTCAAATTTTCACTGCTCCTAAAAATGGCTAAAAACGATGTAGAATAGCTTGTAGAGATGCGTTATATTACACAAAGTGGGATTTAAGGCAAATAAAACACCAAAAACCTGAAAATTTAGCATGTCAAAAAAATGGACAGCAAGGCAATAGTATAGTATGTCGAAAAAAGTCAAATTTTGACTGCTCCTAAAAATGGCTGAAAATGATGTAGAAGACCTTCTACACACGCGTTATAGTACATAAAGTAGGAATTAGGTAAAAAAAAACACCAAAAACCCAAAAATTTAGCATGTCAAAAAAATGGACAGCAAGGCAATAGTATAGTATGTCGAAAAAAGTCAAATTTTGACTGCTCCTAAAAATGGCTAAAAACGATGTAGAATAGCTTGTAGAGATGCGTTATAGTACACAAAGTGGGAATTAGGGCAAAAAAACCCACCAAAAACCAAAAAATTTAGCATGTCAAAAAATGGACAGCAAGGCAATAGTATAGTATGTCGAAAAAAGTCAAATTTTGACTGCTCCTAATAATTGCTAAAAACGATGTAGAATAGCTTGTAGAGATGCGTTATAGTACACAAAGTGGGAATTAAGGCAAAAAAAACACCAAAAACCCAAAAATTTAGCATGTCAAAAAAATGGACAGCAAGGCAATAGTATAGTATGTCGAAAAAAGTCAAATTTTGACTGCTCCTAAAAATGGCTGAAAACGATGTAGAATAGCTTGTAGAGATGCGTTATAGTACACAAAGTGGGAATTAAGGCAAAAAAAACACCAAAAACCCAAAAATTTAGCATGTCAAAAAAATGGATAGCAAGGCAATAGTATAGTATGTCAAAACAAAGTCAAATTTTGACTGCTCCTAAAAATGGCTGAAAATGATGTAGAATACCTTCTACACACGCGTTATAGTACATAAAGTAGGAATTAGGTAAAAAAACCCACCAAAAACCCAAAAATTTAGCATGTCAAAAAAATGGATAGCAAGGCAATAGTATAGTATGTCGAAAAAACTCAAATTTTCACTGCTCCTAAAAATGGCTGAAAACGATGTAGAATAGCTTCTACAGACGTAATATAGTACACAAAGTGGGAATTAGGGCAAAAACCCACCAAAAACCCAAAAATTTAGCATGTCAAAAAATGGATAGCAAGGCAATAGTATAGTATGTCGAAAAAACTCAAATTTTCACTGCTCCTAAAAATGGCTGAAAACGGTGTAGAATAGCTTGTAGAGATGCGTTATAGTACACAAAGTGGGAATTAAGGCAAAAAAAACACCAAAAACCCAAAAATTTAGCATGTCAAAAAAATGGACAGCAAGGCAATAGTATAGTATGTCGAAAAAAGTCAAATTTTCACTGCTCCTAAAAATGGCTAAAAACGGTGTAGAATAGCTTGTAGAGATGCGTTATAGTACACAAAGTGGGAATTAAGGCAAAAAACACCAAAAACCCAAAAATTTAGCATGTCAAAAAATGGACAGCAAGGCAATAGTATAGTATGTCGAAAAAAGTCAAATTTTCACTGCTCCTAAAAATGGCTGAAAATGATGTAGAATACCTTCTACACACGCATTATAGTACATAAAGTAGGAATTAGGTAAAAAAAACCACCAAAAACCCAAAAATTTAGCATGTCAAAAAAATGGATAGCAAGGCAATAGTATAGTATGTCGAAAAAAGTCAAATTTTCACTGCTCCTAAAAATGGCTAAAAACGGTGTAGAATAGCTTGTAGAGATGCGTTATAGTACACAAAGTGGGAATTAAGGCAAAAAAAACACCAAAAACCCAAAAATTTAGCATGTCAAAAAAATGGACAGCAAGGCAATAGTATAGTATGTCGAAAAAAGTCAAATTTTGACTGCTCCTAAAAATGGCTGAAAACGATGTAGAATAGCTCCTACAGATGTAATATAGTACACAAAGTGGGAATAAAGGCAAAAAAAGACCAAAAACCCAAAAATTTAGCATGTCAAAAAAATGGACAGCAAGGCAATAGTATAGTATGTCGAAAAAAGTCAAATTTTGACTGCTCCTAAAAATGGCTAAAAACGATGTAGAATAGCTTGTAGAGATGCGTTATATTACACAAAGTGGGATTTAAGGCAAAAAAGACACCAAAAACCCAAAAATTTAGCATGTCAAAAAAATGGACAGCAAGGCAATAGTATAGTATGTCGAAAAAAGTCAAATTTTGACTGCTCCTAAAAATGGCTGAAAACGGTGTAGAATAGCTTGTAGAGATGCGTTATAGTACACAAAGTGGGAATTAAGGCAAAAAAACACCAAAAACCCAAAAATTTAGCATGTCAAAAAAATGGACAGCAAGGCAATAGTATAGTATGTCGAAAAAAGTCAAATTTTGACTGCTCCTAAAAATGGCTGAAAACGATGTAGAATAGCTCCTACAGACGTAATATAGTACACAAAGTGGGAATAAAGGCAAAAAAGACAAAAACCTGAAAATTTAGCATGTCAAAAAAATGGACAGCAAGGCAATAGTATAGTATGTCGAAAAAAGTCAAATTTTGACTGCTCCTAAAAATGGCTGAAAATGATGTAGAATACCTTCTACACACGCATTATAGTACATAAAGTAGGAATTAGGTAAAAAAAAACACCAAAAACCCAAAAATTTAGCATGTCAAAAAAATGGATAGCAAGGCAATAGTATAGTATGTCGAAAAAACTCAAATTTTCACTGCTCCTAAAAATGGCTAAAAACAGTGTAGAATAGCTTGTAGAGATGTGTTATAGTACACAAAGTGGGAATTAAGGCAAAACAAATACCAAAAACCCAAAAATTTAGCATGTCAAAAAAATGGATAGCAAGGCAATAGTATAGTATGTCGAAAAAAGTCAAATTTTCACTGCTCCTAAAAATGGCTGAAAACGGTGTAGAATAGCTTATAGAGATGCGTTATAGTACACAAAGTGGGAATTAAGGCAAAAAAACCCACCAAAAACATGAAAATTTAGCATGTCAAAAAAATGGACAGCAAGGCAATAGTATAGTATGTCGAAAAAAGTCAAATTTTCACTGCTCCTAAAAATGGCTAAAAACGGTGTAGAATAGCTTGTAGAGATGCGTTATATTACACAAAGTAGGAATTAGGTAAAAAAAAACACCAAAAACCCAAAAATTTAGCATGTCAAAAAAATGGACAGCAAGGCAATAGTATAGTATGTCGAAAAAAATAAA
Source organism: Plectropomus leopardus (assembly GCF_026936395.1). NCBI lineage: Eukaryota > Metazoa > Chordata > Actinopteri > Perciformes > Serranidae > Plectropomus > Plectropomus leopardus. The sequence goes on from NC_142178.1 coordinate 19,583,936, forward strand.
ATTTTCACTGCTCCTAAAAATGGCTGAAAACAATGTAGAATAGCTTCTACATACGTGTTATAGTACACAAAGTAGGAATTAAGGCAAAAAAACCCACCAAAAACCCAAAAATTTAGCATGTCAAAAAAAGTGGACAGCAAGGCAAAAGAATAGTATGTCGAAAAAAGTAAAATTTTCACTGCTCCTAAAATGGCTGAAAACAGATGTAGAATAGCTTGTAGAGATGCGTTATAGTACACAAAGTGGGAATTAAGGCAAAAAAAACACCAAAAACCCAAAAATTTAGCATGTCAAAAAACTGGACAGCAAGGCAATAGTATAGTATGTCGAAAAAAGTCAAATTTTCACTGCTCCTAAAAATGGCTAAAAACGATGTAGAATAGCTTGTACAGATCCGTTATCGTCCACAAAGTGGGAATAAAGGCAAAAAAAACCCAAAAACCTGAAAATTTAGCATGTCAAAAAAATGGACAGCAAGGCAATAGTATAGTATGTCGAAAAAAGTCAAATTTTCACTGCTCCTAAAAATGGCTGAAAATGATGTAGAATACCTTCTACAGATGCGTTATAGTACATAAAGTAGGAATTAAGGTAAAAAACCACCAAAAACCCAAAAATTTAGCATGTCAAAAAAATGGATAGCAAGGCAATAGTATAGTATGTCGAAAAAAGTCAAATTTTCACTGCTCCTAAAAATGGCTAAAAAGGGTGTAGAATAGCTTGTAGAGATGCGTTATAGTACACAAAGTGGGAATTAAGGCAAATAAAACACCAAAAACCCCAAAATTTAGCATGTCAAAAAAATGGATAGCAAGGAAATAGTATAGTATGTCGAAAAAAGTCAAATTTTGACTGCTCCTAAAAATGGCTGAAAACGATGTAGAATAGCTTGTAGAGATGTAATATAGTACACAAAGTGGGAATTAAGGCAAAAAAGACCAAAAACCCAAAAATTTAGCATGTCAAAAAAATGGACAGCAAGGCAATAGTATAGTATGTCGAAAAAAGTCAAATTTTGACTGCTCCTAAAAATGGCTAAAAACGATGTAGAATAGCTTGTAGAGATGTGTTATATTACACAAAGTAGGAATTAGGTAAAAAAAAACACCAAAAACCCAAAAATTTAGCATGTCAAAAAAATGGACAGCAAGGCAATAGTATAGCATGTCGAAAAAAGTCAAATTTTGACTGCTCCTAAAAATGGCTGAAAACGATGTAGAATAGCTCCTACAGACGTAATATAGTACACAAAGTGGGAAGAAAGGCAAAAAAAGACCAAAAACCTGAAGATTTAGCATGTCAAAAAAATGGACAGCAAGGCAATAGTATAGTATGTCGAAAAAAGTCAAATTTTGACTGCTCCTAAAAATGGCTGAAAACGATGTAGAATAGCTTGTAGAGATGCGTTATAGTACACAAAGTGGGAATTAAGGCAAAAAAAACACCAAAAACCAAAAATTTAGCATGTAAAAAAAGTGGACAGCAAGGCAATAGTATAGTATGTCGAAAAAAGTCAAATTTTCACTGCTCCTAAAAATGGCTAAAAACGGTGTAGAATAGCTTGTAGAGATGCGTTATAGTACACAAAGTGGGAATTAAGGCAAAAAAAACACCAAAAACCCAAAAATTTAGCATGTCAAAAAAATGGATAGCAAGGCAATAGTATAGTATGTCGAAAAAACTCAAATTTTCACTGCTCCTAAAATGGCTAAAACGTGTAGAATAGCTTGTAGAGATGTGTTATAGTACACAAAGTGGGAATTAAGGCAAAAAAAATACCAAAAACCCAAAAATTTAGCATGTCAAAAAAATGGACAGCAAGGCAATAGTATAGTATGTCGAAAAAACTCAAATTTTCACTGCTCCTAAAAATGGCTAAAAACGGTGTAGAATAGCTTGTAGAGATGCGTTATAGTACACAAAGTGGGAATTAAGGCAAAAAAAACACCAAAAACCCAAAAATTTAGCATGTCAAAAAAATGGATAGCAAGGCAATAGTATAGTATGTCGAAAAAACTCAAATTTTCACTGCTCCTAAAAATGGCTAAAAACGGTGTAGAATAGCTTGTAGAGATGTGTCATAGTACACAAAGTGGGAATTAAGGCAAAAAAAATACCAAAAACCCAAAAATTTAGCATGTCAAAAAAATGGATAGCAAGGCAATAGTATAGTATGTCGAAAAAAGTCAAATTTTCACTGCTCCTAAAAATGGCTGAAAACGGTGTAGAATAGCTTGTAGAGATGCGTTATAGTACACAAAGTGGGAATTAAGGCAAAAAAAACACCAAAAACCCAAAAATTTAGCATGTCAAAAAAATGGACAGCAAGGCAATAGTATAGTATGTCGAAAAAAGTCAAATTTTCACTGCTTCTAAAAATGGCTAAAAACGATGTAGAATAGCTTGTAGAGATGCATTATATTACACAAAGTGGGATTTAAGGCAAATAAAACACCAAAAACCTGAAAATTTAGCATGTCAAAAAAATGGACAGCAAGGCAATAGTATAGTATGTCGAAAAAAGTCAAATTTTGACTGCTCCTAAAAATGGCTGAAAATGATGTAGAAGACCTTCTACACACGCGTTATAGTACATAAAGTAGGAATTAGGTAAAAAAAACCCACCAAAAACCCAAAAATTTAGCATGTCAAAAAAATGGACAGCAAGGCAATAGTATAGTATGTCGAAAAAAGTCAAATTTTCACTGCTCCTAAAAATGGCTGAAAACGATGTAGAATAGCTTGTAGAGATGCGTTATAGTACACAAAGTGGGAAGTAAGGCAAAAAACCACCCAAAACCCAAAAATTTAGCATGTCAAAAAAATGGATAGCAAGGCAATAGTATAGTATGTCGAAAAAACTCAAATTTTCACTGCTCCTAAAAATGGCTAAAAACAGTGTAGAATAGCTTGTAGAGATGTGTTATAGTACACAAAGTGGGAATTAAGGCAAAAAAAATACCAAAAACCCAAAAATTTAGCATGTCAAAAAAATGGACAGCAAGGCAATAGTATAGTATGTCGAAAAAAGTCAAATTTTCACTGCTCCTAAAAATGGCTAAAAACGGTGTAGAATAGCTTGTAGAGATGCGTTATAGTACACAAAGTGGGAATTAAGGCAAAAAAAACACCAAAAACCCAAAAATTTAGCATGTCAAAAAAATGGATAGCAAGGCAATAGTATAGTATGTCGAAAAAAGTCAAATTTTCACTGCTCCTAAAAATGGCTAAAAACGGTGTAGAATAGCTTGTAGAGATGCGTCATAGTACACAAAGTGGGAATTAAGGCAAAAAACCCCACCAAAACCCAAAAATTTAGCATGTCAAAAAATGGATAGCAAGGCAATAGTATAGTATGTCGAAAAAAGTCAAATTTTCACTGCTTCTAAAAATGGCTAAAAACGATGTAGAATAGCTTGTAGAGATGCATTATATTACACAAAGTGGGATTTAAGGCAAATAAAACACCAAAAACCTGAAAATTTAGCATGTCAAAAAAATGGACAGCAAGGCAATAGTATAGTATGTCGAAAAAAGTCAAATTTTGACTGCTCCTAAAAATGGCTGAAAATGATGTAGAAGACCTTCTACACACGCTTTATAGTACATAAAGTAGGAATTAGGTAAAAAAAACCCACCAAAAACCCAAAAATTTAGCATGTCAAAAAAATGGACAGCAAGGCAATAGTATAGTATGTCGAAAAAAGTCAAATTTTCACTGCTCCTAAAAATGGCTGAAAACGGTGTAGAATAGCTTGTAGAGATGCGTTATAGTACACAAAGTGGGAATTAAGGCAAAAAAAACACCAAAAACCCAAAAATTTAGCATGTCAAAAAAATGGATAGCAAGGCAATAGTATAGTATGTCGAAAAAACTCAAATTTTCACTGCTCCTAAAAATGGCTAAAAACAGTGTAGAATAGCTTGTAGAGATGTGTTATAGTACACAAAGTGGGAATTAAGGCAAAAAAAATACCAAAAACCCAAAAATTTAGCATGTCAAAAAAATGGACAGCAAGGCAATAGTATAGTATGTCGAAAAAAGTCAAATTTTCACTGCTCCTAAAAATGGCTAAAACGATGTAGAATAGCTTGTAGAGATGCGTTATAGTACACAAAGTGGGAATTAAGGCAGAAAAACACCAAAAACCCAAAAATTTAGCATGTCAAAAAAATGGATAGCAAGGCAATAGTATAGTATGTCGAAAAAACTCAAATTTTCACTGCTCCTAAAAATGGCTAAAAACGGTGTAGAATAGCTTGTAGAGATGTGTCATAGTACACAAAGTGGGAATAAAGGAAAAAAAAATACCAAAAACCCAAAAATTTAGCATGTCAAAAAAATGGATAGCAAGGCAATAGTATAGTATGTCGAAAAAAGTCAAATTTTCACTGCTCCTAAAAATGGCTGAAAACGGTGTAGAATAGCTTGTAGAGATGCGTTATAGTACACAAAGTGGGAATTAAGGCAAAAAAACCCACCAAAAACCCAAAAATTTAGCATGTCAAAAAAATGGACAGCAAGGCAATAGTATAGTATGTCGAAAAAAGTCAAATTTTGACTGCTCCTAAAAATGGCTGAAAATGATGTAGAATACCTTCTACACACGCATTATAGTACATAAAGTAGGAATTAGGTAAAAAAAAACCCACCAAAAACCCAAAAATTTAGCATGTCAAAAAAATGGATAGCAAGGCAATAGTATAGTATGTCGAAAAAAGTCAAATTTTGACTGCTCCTAAAAATGGCTGAAAACGATGTAGAATAGCTCCTACAGACGTAATATAGTACACAAAGTGGGAATTAAGGCAAAAAAAGACCAAAAACCTGAAAATTTAGCATGTCAAAAAAATGGACAGCAAGGCAATAGTATAGTATGTCGAAAAAAGTCAAATTTTCACTGCTCCTAAAAATGGCTGAAAATGATGTAGAATACCTTCTACACACGCATTATAGTACATAAAGTAGGAATTAGGTAAAAAAACACAAAACCCAAAAATTTAGCATGTCAAAAAAATGGACAGCAAGGCAATAGTATAGTATGTCGAAAAAACTCAAATTTTCACTGCTCCTAAAAATGGCTAAAAACGGTGTAGAATAGCTTGTAGAGATGCGTTATAGTACACAAAGTGGGAATTAAGGCAAAAAAAACACCAAAAACCCAAAAATTTAGCATGTCAAAAAAAATGGATAACAAGGCAATAGTATAGTATGTCGAAAAAAGTCAAATTTTCACTGCTCCTAAAAATGGCTAAAAACGGTGTAGAATAGCTTGTAGAGATGCGTTATAGTACACAAAGTGGGAATTGAGGCAAAAAAAACACCAAAAACCCAAAAATTTAGCATGTCAAAAAAATGGACAGCAAGGCAATAGTATAGTATGTCGAAAAAAGTCAAATTTTCACTGCTCCTAAAAATGGCTAAAAACGATGTAGAATAGCTTGTAGAGATGCGTTATAGTACACAAAGTGGGAATTAAGGCAAAAAAACCCACCAAAAACCCAAAAATTTAGCATGTCAAAAAAATGGACAGCAAGGCAATAGTATAGTATGTCGAAAAAAGTCAAATTTTGACTGCTCCTAAAAATGGCTAAAAACGGTGTAGAATAGCTTGTAGAGATGCGTTATAGTACACAAAGTGGGAATTAAGGCAAAAAAACACCAAAAACCCAAAAATTTAGCATGTCAAAAAAATGGACAGCAAGGCAATAGTATAGTATGTCGAAAAAAGTCAAATTTTCACTGCTCCTAAAAATGGCTAAAAACGGTGTAGAATAGCTTGTAGAGATGCGTTATAGTACACAAAGTGGGAATTAAGGCAAAAAAAACACCAAAAACCCAAAAATTTAGCATGTCAAAAAAATGGACAGCAAGGCAATAGTATAGTATGTCGAAAAAAGTCAAATTTTCACTGCTCCTAAAAATGGCTGAAAATGATGTAGAATACCTTCTACACACGCATTATAGTACATAAAGTAGGAATTAGGTAAAAAAAAACACCAAAAACCCAAAAATTTAGCATGTCAAAAAAAATGGATAACAAGGCAATAGTATAGTATGTCGAAAAAAGTCAAATTTTCACTGCTCCTAAAAATGGCTGAAAACGGTGTAGAATAGCTTGTAGAGATGCGTTATAGTACACAAAGTGGGAATTAAGGCAAAAAAAACACCAAAAACCCAAAAATTTAGCATGTCAAAAAAATGGACAGCAAGGCAATAGTATAGTATGTCGAAAAAAGTCAAATTTTGACTGCTCCTAAAAATGGCTGAAAACGATGTAGAATAGCTCCTACAGATGTAATATAGTACACAAAGTGGGAATAAAGGCAAAAAAAGACCAAAAACCCAAAAATTTAGCATGTCAAAAAAATGGACAGCAAGGCAATAGTATAGTATGTCGAAAAAAGTCAAATTTTGACTGCTCCTAAAAATGGCTGAAAACGGTGTAGAATAGCTTGTAGAGATGCGTTATAGTACACAAAGTGGGAATTAAGGCAAAAAAACCACCAAAAACCCAAAAATTTAGCATGTCAAAAAAATGGACAGCAAGGCAATAGTATAGTATGTCGAAAAAAGTCAAATTTTGACTGCTCCTAAAAATGGCTGAAAACGATGTAGAATAGCTCCTACAGACGTAATATAGTACACAAAGTGGGAATAAAGGCAAAAAAAGACCAAAAACCTGAAAATTTAGCATGTCAAAAAAATGGACAGCAAGGCAATAGTATAGTATGTCGAAAAAAGTCAAATTTTGACTGCTCCTAAAAATGGCTAAAAACGATGTAGAATAGCTTGTAGAGATGCGTTATATTACACAAAGTGGGATTTAAGGCAAATAAAACACCAAAAACCTGAAAATTTAGCATGTCAAAAAAATGGACAGCAAGGCAATAGTATAGTATGTCAAAAAAAGTAAAATTTTGACTGCTCCTAAAAATGGCTGAAAATGATGTAGAATACCTTCTACAGACGTAATATAGTACACAAAGTGGGAATAAAGGCAAAAAAAGACCAAAAACCTGAAAATTTAGCATGTCAAAAAAATGGACAGCAAGGCAATAGTATAGTATGTCGAAAAAAGTCAAATTTTGACTGCTCCTAAAAATGGATGAAAATGATGTAGAATACCTTCTACACACGCGTTATAGTACATAAAGTAGGAATTAGGTAAAAAAAACACCAAAACCCCAAAAATTTAGCATGTCAAAAAATGGATAGCAAGGCAATAGTATAGTATGTCGAAAAAAGTCAAATTTTGACTGCTCCTAAAAATGGATGAAAATGATGTAGAATACCTTCTACACACGCGTTATAGTACATAAAGTAGGAATTAGGTAAAAAAAAAACACCAAAACCCCAAAAATTTAGCATGTCAAAAAATGGATAGCAAGGCAATAATATAGTATGTCGAAAAAAGTCAAATTTTGACTGCTCCTAAAAATGGCTAAAAACGATGTAGAATAGCTTGTAGAAATGCGTTATATTACACAAAGTGGGATTTAAGGCAAATAAAACACCAAAAACCTGAAAATTTAGCATGTCAAAAAAATGGACAGCAAGGCAATAGTATAGTATGTCGAAAAAAGTCAAATTTTGACTGCTCCTAAAAATGGCTGAAAATGATGTAGAATACCGTCTACACACGCATTATAGTACATAAAGTAAGAATTAGGTCAAAAAAAGACCAAAAACCCAAAAAATTAGCATGTCAAAAAAATGGACAGCAAGGCAATAGTATATTATGTCGAAAAAAGTCAAATTTTGACTGCTCCTAAAAATGGCTGAAAACAATGTTGAATACCTTGTAGACATGCGCTATAGTATCATCACGGACATCAGCGTTTTTTGGTTGTTATGTGTGTGGGGGTTGTGGCAGTTTCATTTTCAGGTAGCATGACCGACGACGTCAACGGAGGTTCACCACGTCAACCGGGATTTCCCTCCTTCCGTACCGTGAGGGGTTCCTCTGCCTGTGGCTCGTTTCCCCTCTTCTTACTGCACGCCTTCCTACGGACCAATTGGTTGGTGCCAGTGGTCCCAGCTTTCCCCCCCTTCGATGAGTGCTTCCTCCAATTATGTGTCTTTTTGCTGTCTATTTAAGTCCGCTGTATCAGTGGTGGCTGTTCTTACCCATGGGCAGTTCGCCTCGATGTTATGCTGGCGTGAGTGATGTAAACTTGTAACTGTTAAGTCTTTATTGTATGTTCACCTGTGTATGAGGGAGCCGGGCTCTAGATTAGCCTTTATTGTATTTCATGTATACCACATGCTGTTGTCACACCACACGAAGGCAACCAATTGTTTAGAACACTAGGCTTTAGGGGTGGTTGTGCTGTTTGTGTTTTTGGTGGCGAAGACGAAGTTGCAATAGTCTGTGGGGTGGGTTTGGGTAGTATTAATGGGTTCTTTGATTGGTTTATTGTTTTGTGCCACCCGCCGCCCTCTCCCTTTGTTTGTTTGTGTGCATTTTGTCGATTTGATGGCGGGCCAGTTTATTCATACATACTTGTGCTGAAGAATAAACGGCTTTCCCGCCTGTTCAACATCACAGCGCTGTGTTGCTTCCCTTTGTCCCGAGACTTACCATCTGTGGGTTGTAACAAGTACATTACGTGGGAAATAAAGATGAAATAGGCCAAAAACCCGAAAATTTAGCATGTCAAAAAAATGGACAGCAAGGCAATAGTATAGTATGTCGAAAAAAGTCAAATTTTCACTGCTCCTAAAAATGGCTAAAAACGATGTAGAATAGCTTGTAGAGATGCGTTATATTACACAAAGTGGGATTTAAGGCAAATAACACACCAAAAACCCAAAAATTTAGCATGTCAAAAAAATGGACAGCAAGGCAATAGTATAGTATGTCGAAAAAAGTCAAATTTTGACTGCTCCTAAAAATGGCTGAAAATGATGTAGAATAGCTTGTACACACGCGTTATAGTACATAAAGTAGGAATCAGGTTAAAAAAAACACCAAAACCCAAAAATTTAGCATGTCAAAAAAATGGATAGCAAGGCAATAGTATAGTATGTCGAAAAAAGTCAAATTTTCACTGCTCCTAAAAATGGCTAAAAACGATGTAGAATAGCTTGTAGAGATGCGTTATATTACACAAAGTGGGATTTAAGGCAAATAACACACCAAAAACCTGAAAATTTAGCATGTCAAAAAAATGGACAGCAAGGCAATAGTATAGTATGTCGAAAAAAGTCAAATTTTGACTGCTCCTAAAAATGGCTGAAAATGATGTAGAATAGCTTGTACACACGCGTTATAGTACATAAAGTAGGAATCAGATAAAAAAAAACACCAAAAACCCAAAAATTTAGCATGTCAAAAAAATGGACAGCAAGGCAATAGTATAGTATGTCGAAAAAAGTCAAATTTTGACTGCTCCTAAAAATGGCTAAAAACGATGTAGAATAGCTTGTAGAGATGCGTTATATTACACAAAGTGGGATTTAAGGCAAATAACACACCAAAAACCTGAAAATTTAGCATATCAAAAAAATGGACAGCAAGGCAATAGTATAGTATGTCGAAAAAAGTCAAATTTTCACTGCTCCTAAAAATGGCTGAAAATGATGTAGAATAGCTTGTACACACGCGTTATAGTACATAAAGTAGGAATCAGATAAAAAAAAACACCAAAAACCCAAAAATTTAGCATGTCAAAAAAATGGACAGCAAGGCAATAGTATAGTATGTCGAAAAAAGTCAAATTTTCACTGCTCCTAAAAATGGCTAAAAACGATGTAGAATAGCTTGTAGAGATGCGTTATATTACACAAAGTGGGATTTAAGGCAAATAACACACCAAAAACCCAAAAATTTAGCATGTCAAAAAAATGGACAGCAAGGCAATAGTATAGTATGTCGAAAAAAGTCAAATTTTTGCTGCTCCTAAAAATGACTCAAAACGGTGTAGAATAGCTTGTAGAGATGTGTTATAGTACACAAAGTGGGAATTAAGGCATAAAAACCCAACAAAAACACAAAATTTTAGCATGTCAAAAAAATGGACAGCAAGGCAATAGTATAGTATGTCGAAAAAAGTCAAATTTTGACTGCTCCTAAAAATGGCTGAAAAGGATGTAGAATAGCTTCTACAGACGTAATGTAGTAGACAAAGTGGTAATCAAGGCAAAAAAAGACCAAAAACATGAAAATTTAGCATGTCAAAAAAATGGACAGCAAGGCAATAGTATAGTATGTCGAAAAAAGTCAAATTTTGACTGCTCCTAAAAATGGCTGAAAACGATGTAGAATAGCTTCTACAGACGTAATATAGTACACAAAGTGGGAATAAAGGCAAAAAAAAACCAAAAACCTGAAAATTTAGCATATCAAAAAAAATGGACAGCAAGGCAATAGTATAGTATGTCGAAAAAAGTCAAATTTTGACTGCTCCTAAAAATGGCTGAAAATGATGTAGAAGACCTTCTACACACGCGTTATAGTACATAAAGTAGGAATCAGATAAAAAAAAACACCAAAAACCCAAAAATTTAGCATGTCAAAAAAATGGACAGCAAGGCAATAGTATAGTATGTCGAAAAAAGTCAAATTTTGACTGCTCCTAAAAATGGCTAAAAACGGTGTAGAATAGCTTGTAGAGATGCGTTATAGTACACAAAGTGGGATTTAAGGCAAATAACACACCAAAAACCCAAAAATTTAGCATGTCAAAAAAATGGACAGCAAGGCAATAGTATAGTATGTCGAAAAAAGTCAAATTTTTGCTGCTCCTAAAAATGACTCAAAACGGTGTAGAATAGCTTGTAGAGATGTGTTATAGTACACAAAGTGGGAATTAAGGCATAAAAACCCAACAAAAACACAAAATTTTAGCATGTCAAAAAAATGGACAGCAAGGCAATAGTATAGTATGTCGAAAAAAAGTCAAATTTTCACTGCTCCTAAAAATGGCTAAAAACGATGTAGAATAGCTTCTACAGACGTAATGTAGTACACAAAGTGGAATTAAGGCAAAAAAGACCAAAAACATGAAAATTTAGCATGTCAAAAAAATGGACAGCAAGGCAATAGTATAGTATGTCGAAAAAAGTCAAATTTTGACTGCTTCTAAAAATGGCTGAAAACGATGTAGAACACCTTGTAGAGATGCGTTATAGTACACAAAGTGGGAATTAAGGCAAAAAAACACCAAAAACATGAAAATTTAGCATGTCAAAAAAAATGGACAGCAAGGCAATAGTATAGTATGTCGAAAAAAAGTCAAATTTTGACTGCTCCTAAAAATGGCTGAAAACGATGTAGAATAGCTTCTACAGATGTAATGTAGTAGACAAAGTGGTAATCAAGGCAAAAAAACACCAAAAACATGAAAATTTAGCATGTCAAAAAAATGGACAGCAAGGCAATAGTATAGTATGTCGAAAAAAGTCAAATTTTGACTGCTTCTAAAAATGGCTGAAAACGATGTAGAACACCTTGTAGAGATGCGTTATAGTACACAAAGTGGGAATTAAGGCAAAAAAACACCAAAAACATGAAAATTTAGCATGTCAAAAAAAATGGACAGCAAGGCAATAGTATAGTATGTCGAAAAAAGTCAAATTTTGACTGCTTCTAAAAATGGCTGAATACGATGTAGAACACCTTGTAGAGATGTGTTATAGTACACAAAGTGGGAATTAAGGCAAAAAAACCACCAAAAACCCCAAAATTTAGCATGTCAAAAAAATGGACAGCAAGGCAATAGTATAGTATGTCGAAAAAAGTCAAATTTTGACTGCTCCTAAAAATGGCTGAAAATGATGTAGAATACCTTCTACACACGCGTTATAGTACATAAAGTGGGAATTAGGTAAAAAAAAAACACCAAAAACCCAAAAATTTAGCATGTCAAAAAAATGGACAGCAAGGCAATAGTATAGTATGTCGAAAAAAGTCAAATTTTGACTGCTCCTAAAAATGGCTAAAAACGATGTAGAATAGCTTGTAGAGATGCGTTATATTACACAAAGTGGGATTTAAGGCAAATGACACACCAAAAACCTGAAAATTTAGCATGTCAAAAAAATGGACAGCAAGGCAATAGTATAGTATGTCGAAAAAAGTCAAATTTTGACTGCTCCTAAAAATGGCTGAAAATGATGTAGAATAGCTTGTACACACGCGTTATAGTAAATAAAGTAGGAATCAGGTAAAAAAAACCCACCAAAAACCCAAAAATTTAGCATGTCAAAAAAATGGACAGCAAGGCAATAGTATAGTACGTCAAAAAAAAGTCACATTTTGACTGCTTCTAAAAATGGCTGAATACGATGTAGAATAGCTTGTAGAGATGTGTTATAGTACACAAAGTGGGAATTAAGGCAAAAAACCCCCACCAAAAACCCAAAAATTTAGCATGTCAAAAAAATGGACAGCAAGGCAATAGTATAGTATGTCGAAAAAAGTCAAATTTTCACTGCTCCTAAAAATGGCTGAAAATGATGTAGAATAGCTTCTACAGACGTAATATAGTACACAAAGTGGGAATAAAGGCAAAAAAACACCAAAAACCTGAAAATTTAGCATGTCAAAAAAATGGACAGCAAGGCAATAGTATAGTATGTCGAAAAAAGTCAAATTTTGACTGCTCCTAAAAATGGCTGAAAATTATGTAGAATACCTTCTACACACGCGTTATAGTACATAAAGTGGGATTTAAGGCAAAAAAATCACCAAAAACCCAAAAATTTAGCATGTCAAAAAAAGTGGACAGCAAGGCAATAGTATAGTATGTCGAAAAAAGTCAAATTTTGACTGCTCCTAAAAATGGCTAAAAACGATGTAGAATAGCTTGTAGAGATGCGTTATATTACACAAAGTGGGATTTAAGGCAAATAACACACCAAAAACCTGAAAATTTAGCATGTCAAAAAAAATGGACAGCAAGGCAATAGTATAGTATGTCGAAAAAAGTCAAATTTTGACTGCTCCTAAAAATGGCTGAAAACGATGTAGAACACCTTGGAGAGATGCGTTATAGTACACAAAGTGGGAATTAAGGCAAAAAAATACCGAAAACATGAAAATTTAGCATGTCACAAAAAATGGACAGCAAGGCAATAGTATAGTATGTCGAAAAAAGTCAAATTTTGACTGCTCCTAAAAATGGCTGAAAATGATGTAGAATAGCTTCTACAGACGTAATATAGTACACAAAGTGGGAATTAAGGCAAAAAAAACACAAAAAAACGGAAAATTTAGCATGTCAAAAATATGGACAGCAAGTCAATAGTATAGTATTTCGAAAAAAAGTCAAATTTTGACTGCTCCTAAAAATGGCTGAAAACGATGTAGAACACCTTGGAGAGATGCGTTATAGTACACAAAGTGGGAATTAAGGCAAAAAAACACCAAAAACATGAAAATTTAGCATGTCAAAAAAATGGACAGCAAGGCAATAGTATAGTATGTCGAAAAAGTCAAATTTTGACTGCTCCTAAAATGGCTAAAAACGATGTAGAATAGCTTGTAGAGATGCGTTATATTACACAAAGTGGGATTTAAGGCAAATAACACACCAAAAACCCAAAAATTTAGCATGTCAAAAAAATGGACAGCAAGGCAATAGTATAGTATGTCGAAAAAAGTCAAATTTTGACTGCTCCTAAAAATGGCTGAATACGATGTAGAATAGCTTGTAGAGATGTGTTATAGTACACAAAGTGGGAATTAAGGCAAAAAACCCACCAAAAACCCAAAAATTTAGCATATCAAAAAAATGGACAGCAAGGCAATAGTATAGTATGTCGAAAAAAGTCAAATTTTCACTGCTCCTAAAAATGGCTAAAAACGGTGTAGAATAGCTTGTAGAGATGCGTTATAGTACACAAAGTGGGAATTAAGGCAAAAAAAACACCAAAAACCCAAAAATTTAGCATGTCAAAAAAATGGACAGCAAGGCAATAGTATAGTATGTCGAAAAAAGTCAAATTTTGACTGCTCCTAAAAATGGCTGAATACGATGTAGAACACCTTGTAGAGATGTGTTATAGTACACAAAGTGGGAATTAAGGCAAAAAAAACCACCAAAAACCCAAAAATTTAGCATGTCAAAAAAATGGACAGCAAGGCAATAGTATAGTATTTCGAAAAAAAGTCAAATTTTGACTGCTCCTAAAAATGGCTGAAAATGATGTAGAATACCTTCTACACACGCATTATAGTACATAAAGTAGGAATTAGGTAAAAAAAAACACCAAAAACCCAAAAATTTAGCATGTCAAAAAAATGGACAGCAAGGCAATAGTATAGTATGTCGAAAAAAGTCAAATTTTGACTGCTCCTAAAATGGCTAAAACGGTGTAGAATAGGTTGTAGAGATGCGTTATAGTACACAAAGTGGGAATTAAGGCAAAAAAACACCAAAAACCCAAAATTTAGCATGTCAAAAAAATGGACAGCAAGGCAATAGTATAGTATGTCGAAAAAAGTCAAATTTTGACTGCTCCTAAAAATGGCTGAAAACGGATGTAGAATAGCTTGTAGAGATGCGTTATAGTACACAAAGTGGGAATTAAGGCAAAAAAAACACCAAAAACCCAAAAATTTAGCATGTCAAAAAAATGGACAGCAAGGCAATAGTATAGTATGTCGAAAAAAGTCAAATTTTGACTGCTCCTAAAAATGGCTAAAAACGATGTAGAATAGCTTGTAGAGATGCGTTATAGTACACAAAGTGGGAATTAAGGCAAAAAAACCCACCAAAAACCCAAAAATTTAGCATGTCAAAAAAATGGACAGCAAGGCAATAGTATAGTATGTCGAAAAAAGTCAAATTTTGACTGCTCCTAAAAATGGCTGAAAACGGTGTAGAATAGCTTGTAGAGATGCGTTATAGTACACAAAGTGGGAATTAAGGCAAAAAACACCAAAACCCAAAAATTTAGCATGTCAAAAAATGGACAGCAAGGCAATAGTATAGTATGTCGAAAAAAGTCAAATTTTCACTGCTCCTAAAAATGGCTAAAAACGGTGTAGAATAGCTTGTAGAGATGCATTATAGTACACAAAGTGGGAATTAAGGCAAAAACACCAAAAACCAAAAATTTAGCATGTCAAAAAAATGGACAGCAAGGCAATAGTATAGTATGTCGAAAAAAGTCAAATTTTCACTGCTCCTAAAAATGGCTGAATACGATGTAGAACACCTTGTAGAGATGTGTTATAGTACACAAAGTGGGAATTAAGGCAAAAAAACCCACCAAAAACCCAAAAATTTAGCATGTCAAAAAAATGGACAGCAAGGCAATAGTATAGTATGTCGAAAAAAGTCAAATTTTGACTGCTCCTAAAAATGGCTAAAAACGATGTAGAATAGCTTGTAGAGATGCGTTATAGTACACAAAGTGGGAATTAAGGCAGAAAAACACCAAAAACCCAAAAATTTAGCATGTCAAAAAAATGGACAGCAAGGCAATAGTATAGTATGTCGAAAAAAGTCACATTTTGACTGCTCCTAAAAATGGCTGAAAACGATGTAGAACACCTTGTAGAGATGTGTTATAGTACACAAAGTGGAAATCAAGGCAAAAAAACCCACCAAAAACCCAAAAATTTAGCATGTCAAAAAAATGGACAGCAAGGCAATAGTATAGTATGTCGAAAAAAGTCAAATTTTCACTGCTCCTAAAAATGGCTGAAAACGATGTAGAATAGCTTGTACACACGCGTTATAGTAAATAAAGTAGGAATCAGGTAAAAAAAAACACCAAAAACCCAAAAATTTAGCATGTCAAAAAAATGGACAGCAAGGCAATAGTATAGTATGTCGAAAAAAGTCAAATTTTGACTGCTCCTAAAAATGGCTGAAAACGATGTAGAACACCTTGTAGAGATGTGTTATAGTACACAAAGTGGAAATCAAGGCAAAAAAACCCACCAAAAACACAAAAATTTAGCATGTCAAAAAATGGACAGCAAGGCAATAGTATAGTATGTCGAAAAAAGTCAAATTTTCACTGCTCCTAAAAATGGCTGAAAACGATGTAGAACACCTTGTAGAGATGTGTCATAGTACACAAAGTGGGAATAAAGGCAAATAACACACCAAAAACCCAAACATTTAGCATGTCAAAAAAATGGACAGCAAGGCAATAGTATAGTATGTCGAAAAAAGTCAAATTTTCACTGCTCCTAAAAATGGCTGAAAATGATGTAGAATACCTTCTACACACACGTTATAGTACATAAAGTAGGAATTAGGCAAAAAAACCCACCAAAAACACAAAAATTTAGCATGTCAAAAAAATGGACAGCAAGGCAATAGTATAGTATGTCGAAAAAAGTCAAATTTTCACTGCTCCTAAAAATGGCTAAAAACGGTGTAGAATAGCTTGTAGAGATGCGTTATAGTACACAAAGTGGGAATTAAGGCAAAAAACACCACCAAAAATTTAGCATGTCAAAAAAATGGACAGCAAGGCAATAGTATAGTATGTCGAAAAAAGTCACATTTTGACTGCTCCTAAAAATGGCTGAAAACGATGTAGAACACCTTGTAGAGATGTGTTATAGTACACAAAGTGGAAATCAAGGCAAAAAAACCCACCAAAAACCCAAAAATTTAGCATGTCAAAAAAATGGACAGCAAGGCAATAGTATAGTATGTCGAAAAAAGTCAAATTTTCACTGCTCCTAAAAATGGATGAAAATGATGTAGAATAGCTTGTACACACGCGTTATAGTAAATAAAGTAGGAATCAGGTAAAAAAAACCACCAAAAACCCAAAAATTTAGCATGTCAAAAAAATGGACAGCAAGGCAATAGTATAGTATGTCGAAAAAAGTCAAATTTTGACTGCTCCTAAAAATGGCTGAAAACGATGTAGAACACCTTGTAGAGATGTGTTATAGTACACAAAGTGGAAATCAAGGCAAAAAAACCCACCAAAAACACAAAAATTTAGCATGTCAAAAAAATGGACAGCAAGGCAATAGTATAGTATGTCGAAAAAAGTCAAATTTTCACTGCTCCTAAAAATGGCTGAAAACGATGTAGAATAGCTTGTAGAGATGCGTTATATTACACAAAGTGGGATTTAAGGCAAATAACACACCAAAAACCCAAACATTTAGCATGTCAAAAAAATGGACAGCAAGGCAATAGTATAGTATGTCGAAAAAAGTCAAATTTTGACTGCTCCTAAAAATGGCTGAAAATGATGTAGAATACCTTCTACACACGCGTTATAGTACATAAAGTAGGAATTTGGTAAAAAAAAACGCCAAAAACCCAAAAATTTAGCATGTCAAATAAATGGGTAGCAAGGTAATAGTATAGTATGTCGAAAAAAGTCAAATTTTCACTGCTCCTAAAAATGGCTAAAAACGGTATAGAATAGCTTGTAGAGATGCGTTATAGTACACAAAGTGGGAATTAAGGCAAAAAAAACCACCAAAAACATGAAAATTTAGCATGTCAAAAAAATGGACAGCAAGGCAATAGTATAGTATGTCGAAAAAAGTCAAATTTTCACTGCTCCTAAAATGGCTGAAAACGATGTAGAACACCTTGTAGAGATGTGTTATAGTACACAAAGTGGGAATTAAGGCAAAAAAAACCACCAAAAACCCAAAAATTTAGCATGTCAAAAAAATGGACAGCAAGGCAATAGTATAGTATGTCGAAAAAAGTCAAATTTTGACTGCTCCTAAAAATGGCTGAAAATGATGTAGAATACCTTCTACACACGTTAAAGTACACAAAGTGGGAATTAAGGCAAAAAAAACCACCAAAAACCCAAAAATTTAGCATGTCAAAAAAATGGACAGCAAGGCAATAGTATAGTATGTCGAAAAAAGTCAAATTTTGACTGCTCCTAAAAATGGCTAAAAACGATGTAGAATAGCTTGTAGAGATGCGTTATAGTACACAAAGTGGGAATTAAGGCAAAAAAACCCACCAAAAACCCAAAAATTTAGCATGTCAAAAAAATGGACAGCAAGGCAATAGTATAGTATGTCGAAAAAAGTCAAATTTTCACTGCTCCTAAAAATGACTCAAAACGGTGTAGAATAGCTTGTAGAGATGCGTTATAGTACACAAAAGTGGGATTTAATAACACCAAAAACCCAAAATTTAGCATGTCAAAAAATGGACAGCAAGGCAATAGTATAGTATGTCTAAAAAGTCAAAACTAAAATGGCATGTAGAATATGTTATAGTACATAGTATGCGTCAAAAAAGTCAAATGTGACTGCAGGCATATAGATAGTATCATGAAAAAATCTGCATACATAGAGTAGTTAATCATAGTAGACAGACACACAGGTAAACCCAAAAATTTAGCATATCAAAAAAATGGACAGCAAGGCAATAGTATAGTATGTCGAAAAAAGTCAAATTTTGACTGCTCCTAAAAATGGCTAAAAACGGTGTAGAATAGCTTGTAGAGATGCGTTATAGTACACAAAGTGGGAATAAAGGCAAAAAAAACACCAAAAACCCAAAAATTTAGCATGTCAAAAAAATGGACAGCAAGGCAATAGTATAGTATGTCGAAAAAAGTCAAATTTTGACTGCTCCTAAAAATGGCTGAAAACGATGTAGAACACCTTGGAGAGATGCGTTATAGTACACAAAGTGGGAATTAAGGCAGAAAAACACCAAAAACATGAAAATTTAGCATGTCAAAAAAAATGGACAGCAAGGCAATAGTATAGTATGTCGAAAAAAGTCAAATTTTGACTGCTCCTAAAAATGGCTGAATACGATGTAGAACACCTTGTAGAGATGTGTTATAGTACACAAAGTGGAAATCAAGGCAAAAAAACCCACCAAAAACACAAAAATTTAGCATGTCAAAAAAATGGACAGCAAGGCAATAGTATAGTATGTCGAAAAAAGTCAAATTTTGACTGCTCCTAAAAATGGCTGAAAATGATGTAGAATAGCTTCTACAGACATAATATAGTACACAAAGTGGGAATAAAGGCAAAAAAACACCAAAAACCTGAAAATTTAGCATGTCAAAAAAATGGACAGCAAGGCAATAGTATAGTATGTCGAAAAAAGTCAACTTTTGACTGCTCCTAAAAATGGCTGAAAACGATGTAGAACACCTTGGAGAGATGCGTTATAGTACACAAAGTGGGAATAAGGCAAAAAAATACCGAAAACATGAAAATTTAGCATGTCAAAAAAAATGGACTGCAAGGCAATAGTATAGTATGTCGAAAAAAGTCAAATTTTGACTGCTCCTAAAAATGGCTGAAAATGATGTAGAATAGCTTCTACAGACGTAATATAGTACACAAAGTGGGAATTAAGGCAAAAAAACCCCACCAAAAACCCAAAAATTTAGCATGTCAAAAAAATGGACAGCAAGGCAATAGTATAGTATGTCGAAAAAAGTCAAATTTTGACTGCTCCTAAAAATGGCTGAAAACAATGTAGAACACCTTGGAGAGATGCGTTATAGTACACAAAGTGGGAATTAAGGCAAAAAAACACCAAAAACATGAAAATTTAGCATGTCAAAAAAATGGACAGCAAGGCAATAGTATAGTATGTCGAAAAAAGTCAAATTTTGACTGCTCCTAAAAATGGCTGAAAACGATGTGGAACACCTTTTAGAGATGCGTTGTCGTACACAAAGTGGGAATTAAGGCAAAAAAACCCACCAAAAACATGAAAATTTAGCATGTCAAAAAAATGGACAGCAAGGCAATAGCATAGTATGTCGAAAAAAGTCAACTTTTGACTGCTCCTAAAAATGGCTGAAAACTATGTAGAACACCTTGGAGAGATGCGTTATAGTACACAAAGTGGGAATTAAGGCAAAAAAATACCGAAAACATGAAAATTTAGCATGTCACAAAAAATGGACTGCAAGGCAATAGTATAGTATGTCGAAAAAAGTCAAATTTTGACTGCTCCTAAAAATGGCTGAAAATGATGTAGAATAGCTTCTACAGACGTAATATAGTACACAAAGTGGGAATTAAGGCAAAAAAACCCCACCAAAAACCCAAAAATTTAGCATGTCAAAAAAATGGACAGCAAGGCAATAGTATAGTATGTCGAAAAAAGTCAAATTTTGACTGCTCCTAAAAATGGCTGAAAACGATGTAGAACACCTTGGAGAGATGCGTTATAGTACACAAAGTGGGAATTAAGGCAAAAAAACCCACCAAAAACATGAAAATTTAGCATGTCAAAAAAATGGACAGCAAGGCAATAGTATAGTATGTCGAAAAAAGTCAAATTTTGACTGCTCCTAAAAATGGCTGAAAACGATGTAGAACACCTTGGAGAGATGCGTTATAGTACACAAAGTGGGAATTAAGGCAAAAAAACACCAAAAACATGAAAATTTGGCATGTCAAAAAAATGGACAGCAAGGCAATAGTATAGTATGTCGAAAAAAGTCAAATTTTGACTGCTCCTAAAAATGGCTGAAAACGATGTGGAACACCTCTTAGAGATGCGTTGTCGTACACAAAGTGGGAATTAAGGCAAAAAAACACCAAAAATATGAAAATTTAGCATGTCAAAAAATGGATAGCAAGGCAATAGTATAGTATGTTGAAAAAAGTCAACTTTTGACTGCTCCTAAAAATGGCTGAAAATGATGTAGAATAGCTTGTAGAGATGCGTTATATTACACAAAGTGGGATTTAAGGCAAATGACACACCAAAAACCTGAAAATTTAGCATGTCAAAAAAATGGACAGCAAGGCAATAGTATAGTATGTCGAAAAAAGTCAAATTTTGACTGCTCCTAAAAATGGCTGAAAACGATGTAGAATAGCTTGCAGAGATGCGTTATAGTACATAAAGTGGGAATTAAGGCAAAAAAAGACCAAAAACCCCAAAATGTAGCATGTCAAAAAAATGGACAGCAAGGCAATAGTATAGTATGTCGAAAAAAGTCAAATTTTTACTGCCCCTAAACATGGATGAAAACCACCTAAAATAGCTTGGAGAGACAAGTTATAGCACATTAAGTGGGAATTAAGGACAAAAAATGCCAGAAACACCATAAAATAGCATGTCAACAGTTCTCAGAATGTTAATTAAAATAAAGTAAAAAAGTCATAGTTTCAGAGGACAAATGTCTAATGTTTCCTACTTTCAAATTGGCAGGTAATAACTTGAGATGTATGAGCCAAGTTAAGTATCTTGGGCATCTCATTACAGATCAGTTGAAGGATGACCAAGACATTTACAGGCAATGCCGTTCTCTATATGCTCAAGCAAACAGTTTGCTTCGCAAGTTTGGTGCATGTACAGATAGAGTGAAGGTGGCTTTGTTCAGAGCACACTGCACTCCTCTCTATACTGCCCACTTGTGGTCTAATTACAGCAAAGCAAGCCTGCGTAAAATTCAGGTAGCTTTCAATGATGCTTTGAGAATTCTGTTGAGGACACCATGTTGGTGTAGCGCCAGCGAGATGTTCGTGTCTGCAGGTCTTAATACACTGCAAGCCTCGTTGAGAAATTTGATGTATAAATTTATAGGTCGGCTGAACAACAGAGAATTGTATAATCATGGCATTGACAAGCATCAAATTGAGCACTACACGCTATATGTCCAGGATATGGAAGCATTGGTATAGTAGTCTCCTCTGTGGTCATTGACTTTTTTAATTGTTTTTAAGTGATCTGTACATATTGCATTGGGGATATGTTGTTTTGGTATAGTAGTCTCTTCTGAGGTCATTAGCTTTTTACTTGTTTTTTTTTTTTTCTTCTTTTTTAAGCGATCTTATTGCATTGTGAATATGTTGTGTATGGTACTTCTATGTGTCTTTTATATCTTTTGTATGTATTGTCTTGCTCTTATCTGGACCATTGAGTCTGTAATAAAGTTTATTATTATTATTATTATTATTTATAGTATGTTGGCATTAAAATGTCATAATATATTATGTTATAAAATGATACAAAGTCATGGTATACTATGTCAAAAAATGCCATAGTATAATGTGCCGAAATACTGTAAATCATGGCATAGTATGTCCATCCAAGTC
Organism: Plectropomus leopardus; assembly: GCF_026936395.1. Classification (NCBI taxonomy): domain Eukaryota; kingdom Metazoa; phylum Chordata; class Actinopteri; order Perciformes; family Serranidae; genus Plectropomus; species Plectropomus leopardus. The sequence continues at coordinate 19,605,931 of NC_142178.1, forward strand.
ATAAAAACATATTTATGTATTCAAAATATAAAGAATGCCGGGGGGTAATAAAAACAACAGAGAAATGAGCAGGTTATGTCTGCTGTAGCAGAATGTAACTAAGTAAATTTGCTCTAGTACTGTACTTCAGTACAAATTTGAGGTATTTTATTTGTGTATGTCATTGTATGGCACTTTCTCCTTCTTGTTTACTGCATGCATAATTATTGTAACTTTTAATGCACTACATTTGTCTGACAGGTTTTGTACAATCAAAGTATAAAAAGGTGAAAATTTGGTATATACAGATGTGTTGATGTTGAATATTGGCTGGAGAATATATGTGATAAACTGAAGAATGAAGTATTCCTACATGTACTGAAGCTAAATAAAGTCTTTAAAATCTCTTGTAAAGATGCATGGTTCTCACAGGACAGCTATGCCACAAACACATGATCTTAAATAATACGAGACATACACATTAATGCAGCAGGAATATTCATCCAAAACATCAAATAGCAAAAAAATAAAATAAAATAAACTGCACAATGACTTCTACATTTAGAAGGCTACTGGCTGTACTGGCCTTGCTGTCAATGTCTCCTCACTTACTGTGCTGCTTATTGTACTGCTTACTGTTTTTGCAATAAGTGCAAAATCCTCCTCTGTGGTACCCAGCAAATGTCACTGCTTTCCCCCACCACACACACACGCACACACACACGAAACTGTTCACAACAATGTCAACAATACAACCAATACAATCTATGTAGACTAATAAATTGCACTAAAAGCAAGACGAAAAATAAGTATTTTTGATTTTGGGGTGAACTGTCCCTTTAATCTACTGCATGTATGCAGACTGCACACCACTAGTATATTTTCAATCCTTGTCTTCTTAAGCAAAAACATCAGCCTATATTTATCATCGTGACTGGTCATTGTGTAAGACAGTGATTGCTGAAAAATCTTACCAGATGCATTAGCAAGGCTGGTTGCTGTGGCAACAGCAGCAGTGGTGTGTTTGCCATTCTGGGTAACAGGACGAACAGGAAGTTGATGCAAACCAAGGGCCAGGTTTCGACCATCGCCGCCCTGCACCGCACTGTCCACAGTCTGGATCACTCGCTCTCTGCTCAGCTGGGCTTCTGATAGAAACACAAACCCAATTCAAACATGTAAAAGCAAAACCAACTAAATGCTTGTGGAAGCATATAATACTCTGCCAAAAAATAAACTTGAAGATAAAGAACATTTATCAGAAAATCTGCTTAAATTTTTTTGTTTTGTCATTTATTGTGTCATCCAAATTGTCGGCCTACATAGACATAAAGTGGGGACACATTTGACACAGATGAACATAACGTTATATAAAGGTTTTTTTACAAGATACACTTTACTTTAACTCATGTAGTTATTTATATGACTACTTTTACTTCTATTTGTAGAAACAATACAAAGTAACAATACCTTTTACTTGAGTACCATTTGTTTTGTTTGTTTGTGTTTGTTTAAACTATCTGCAACAGTCCAGACTTTGAGAAAGCCCGGCTTAGATCTATTTTTGATAGTTATAATGCAAAGTGTAATATATACTAAACTAACAGGCATCCAAACTGTCAGTTTGCTGTGGCCCCTTCAGAGTTCAATCATGCATTTCAAAGAAACAAAAAACAAACCAACATCCTAAAACCTTTGAATAATTCAAAATGAACATGTGAATGCTTGAATGTAGCCAAACGTCTAACACACCGCAAATAAAATGTGTGGGAGCTGAAAGCAAATATGCTGTTTTGAATATCTCCACAATATTGCAGAAAATAGAAAAGACATATGACAACCCCACAATAGCTTTAAATAGTTAAAACAGAAGATGATCTCACCAACTTACGTAATTATCAGGTATTAATGCATCACCATAATACATACAAACAGAGCACTTCTCATGGCTGTACCTCTGAGCTCACTGTTGCCCTCTGCTCCTCCAACAGAGGGAGCACTGTACCCATTCGGATGGCTGGAAGTTAGAGGGGTGCTGGTGACCACCCGCACCATGGTGACAGAGGACTGAGTCGGGTTCTGGAGCATGTGGATGGGCTGGACTTGGCCGCCACCTCCTGGCACTAAAGCAAGGGCTTTCCCTGGGCCTGAGGGATGAGGGGGTGCAGCCATGATGACATGCTGACCACTGACTGGAGAGCCTACACAGAGACAGACGCAAACAAGAGTTTAGCTGTTTGGTAGTGTACCTGAAAGCCTTTGTGCGTGTCTTGAATGTATTCTGTGTGGGCTCACCTGGGGCACTCTGAGAGTACCTATACTCAGGTACAGATGCCAGTTTGTTAGCCAGCTGTTCATGGTGGTCATGGGAGATAGGGGAGCCCTCTCTGCTCAGACATTCAGGAGTCTGCAGCCCGCTGGATGGAGGAGAAAGGAGTCCCTGGTGTGTCGGGGATGCAGGAGCACTCCTGGGAAAGAAGCAACAAAGGGGAAAAGAACAAAAGGACAGAGACCAAAAAAAAATCAGTAAATACATCAAGAGGCCTTTACTAACACACAGAGCTCCTTCACTGCCAGTGCCTTCTGCTGAATATATTAACCTAGAAAGGAGACTTACTTTGTTCTATCCAATCAAATGATAGCACGGAGCAGAAGCAGAGAGAGGGGAGAAAGGGTTAACAAAGTCAAAACAGAAGCAGCATGAGTTTGAGTGTGACCGACAGTCTGTGTGTGTGTGTGTGTGTGTGTGTGTGTGTGTGTGTGTGTGTGTGTGTGTGTGTGTGTGTGTGTGTGCGTGCATGTACGCCCATGCAGCTGAAGGCCACAGGTGACCCACTTACCTAGAAGAGAGGGGTCCGAATGGTGTTCTGAAGCAAGCCACCCCTCTTTGTCGTCTTTTCCTGAAGGCCTGCTCCACCAACTTGCTCTCAGAAGCAGAATCCACACGCCAGAAACTCCCTTTGCCAGGCTCGTCCTGAGAGCGTGCCACTTTCAGAAAGTAGCGGTTGAGAGACAGGTTGTGCCTGATTGAGTTCTGGAGGGATGCAAAGTAAATCCATATTTTGTCAGTTTCACACATCAAGGAATTTATCACATGGTCAACGACTGTCAAAAGAACAAATGTTGTCAGGACACAATTTCTTTCTTTTACTCTGAAATTGTTGAAAGTAGCTGTAGCTATATGACTGTTAGTTTTTTTTTTCAGGCCCAACCCACAGGAGTAGTTTTTAGCCGGAGAATCATTAAAAACTTGGAATTTCACAGAAAATATATATATTTGTCTAATATTAAAAATTCATTAGAAGCTTAAGTAAACTATTTGTGCATTGGTTAACCACAATAATTGTGCACTTTTTGAGAAAAGCATAACATTTCTAACAATGTTAGGGCATGCCATAGTGTTTATTTTTAGATGTAGGTGAAACTTGTGGCGGGGGCTGTTTCATACAAATTTTGTAGGGGGTGCTACTGAGCCATTTTTAAAGATTTGGCACTGAGACACCTAAAATATACATTTTTTTCACCAGACCTTATAAGTGTGCAAAATTTCTGGAGTTTTTGAGCATTCTTAGGGCCTCAAAAAACGAAATTTACTTTTAGGAAGAAAAAGAAAAAGAATTCCTTGAATTCCGTTAGGGCCTTCGTGACCACCTGCAGTTGTTGCTCGGGCCCTAAAAATTCCTTCAGTTTCAAGAGGGCCTTCACTGACCAACCTGCAGTTGGTGCTCGGGCCCTAACTAGATGACAGCATGCATTGGTACCAACCATGTCATGCCATCTTGTCCAGAAGGGAGCTTAATGATGCTGCAAATTTGCGCTAAATTTTGGCCAGGGGAGAGGTTAGAGCAAGACATGAGGTGCTTCAGATAATCAGATTTTTAAACACCCTCACCATGGGTGTGGATGAGGGATTCACTTTGGAAAACTTTGTCTTCCTGCCTGAAATTCCCAGTGGCTGGACTGCTACCATACAATGTGCCACCTGCTGCTCAGTTGAACATTCACATGCACTCACACATTTAGGGTTCAGCATCTCGCCCAAGGATACTTTGACTTGAGGACTGGAGGAGCTGGGATCCAAAACCACCAATATTTTGATAAGTGTAATATTTAACCGACTGGATGCCAAAAAGTGATCATTTGCCAGAAACTGATTGCCGTCCACAGGAGCGTGCACAGCCTGTTACAGCTGTATCGCTCAGTATACAGCGTCTTCAGCTGCTCTCACATGGATCAAACAGTTGTAAATACACATAACTTTATGTCCGTGGTAAATGCATAGGTATGTCTTTGTTAAACTTTAATGTTTCTTGAAACCCAATTTTCACATGTTTGCAATATATAGTTTGATCAGGCATTACATTTATGTGATTATAGACAATATTGTTGTTCCCGTTGTTTGTATTTGTTTAATATTTCTAAAATCTTGTTTACATTTGGAAAGTAGTCTATCATACTTCACATATGGGTAATGTGAAAATAAAGGTATTATCTGCTATTATCCTTATGAGCCTGCATTATATTACCTGCTCTGTGCCCGAGGTTATAACCATTCCAGTCCTTTTTACCTCCATTTACCTGTTGAACTACCTTTGAAGAGCCAATACAACACATAAAAACCTGCAAAAAATGATTGCAGCTCCTATCTTGTCACTACAAGGTTGCCTAAAAATGACTTGATTTCATTCACAGTCATATATTTGACGGATTAAAGCACGGCCAGTCCTTTTTTACCTGCTGGCCGGTTCTGGTGTCCTTACAGAGATTGCAGTTTCGTGCTATCTTGGTTCCGTTCTCCTTTTGGCTTGAGAAGTTTGCTGAGACAAGGCTGCAGCTCCTGCTGAGAGCTAAGGCGTGGAAGGGGGAAGGGTAGCACAGGTCCTCCAGACCTGCAACCTTCCGCAGAGGAGGTTTGGGGGCGAGAGCCAGAAGAATTGCAGATGCTTCTCTTCTTGGCTCTGTGACATCCTGGGGGGTCACATTGGTGAACCAATCATGCCTGAGGATGGATCCGTGGGAGAATCTAACACTTAGGTTTCAGAACATGAGGAACTCCGGGACGTTGAATTAAAATGGCTGTTCTTTGTTTAAGGACACAAAGAAGTCAACAGTTGCCATTTTGAAGAAGGAACTCACAGGAAATGTGACACATGTCCAGCGTCAAGTGTCCAAATGAACAAATCATATGTGGAGTTCCCAGGTTCCCACATCTATAAACGTGTAAATGTCATGCCTGATCAAACCATATATCGCAATCATGCGAAATTGGGTTTCAAGAAACATCAAAGTTTCACAAAGACATACCTATGATCTTACCACAGACATGAAGTTATATGTTTTTACATGCTACGTTTGATCCATGTGAGAGCAGCTGAAGACGTGAATACTGGGCAATACAGCTTTGACAGGCTGCGCGCGCTCCCGTGGACGGCAATCAGTTTCTGGCAGACAATCACTTTTTGACATGACACCAGCGAGATGCAATGACACGCTGTCCTAAACCAACCCTAAAACCCTAAAACACTGATCCATTAATTGATTAATCAGGCAGTAATTTGCCTCACATCTTTACATCAGCAGCACATGTGACTTCTGTACATCTCTTGACCTACACTGTCAGATGGACCGCACCATTTCACAGTGCAGGTTTGGTGCATCAGATGAAAAGTTAAAATGTGTTTTATTTCAAAATATATATACATACATATATCATGTGAATTCATAAATTATATTATCAGTGACATAAGTCAGTAACCATAGACCTTTAATGCCCCCCCCAGCCTTTTATGGGGCCCTCCTTGGCCTTGAGGTAGGGCCATCTGACCCCCCTAACGGCGAGCCTGGTAGTTGCCTCTGCCACTTTTGTATAAATGTGAATGGGTGAATATGGCATATAGTGTAAAGTGGGAGTGTACAGATGGCTAGAAAGTCCATAAAAATTATCATCATTATCAATATAGTATTAAAAATAGACTAGCATAAGGGGTCTGTTCTGTTAATTCTTTGGTATTACTATCCCTATAGTGTAAAAATGGAAGCAAAGTTTCACAATACTTCATTTGTCCAATCTAGTTCCCAAACTAAAACCAATGTATTAGCAAAAGACTGTACAAAATGTGATGGGTTTTTTTTAACATATTTTGGCCTTGACATAAATGCTTTTTCTTGAATTCTGGTGATCTGAGTGTCACCAAATGAACAGGCATCCCCAAATCAGTTGGAAATGGCATCTCAATTGTTTTTCTACACTGTTTGGTTCTAAAATTAAGCATGTTTGAACATCAGATGGCGAGGACTGGCGGTCTTCTTGGATTTGACCTCTCACAGTTCCCAGAGGTCAAATCTGAATCTGAAATCCCTCCACATCAGAAAATAACACTATGATATGTCCTAACTATGTAAGAAATGCCATGCTTTTCTCAAAAAGTGCACAATTTTCACAATTTTGGGAGCTTATCTGCTGTACTATAGCCTTTTAGTATGGTGACACACATTTGTGACACACTGGGTGTTCATAAATTGCCACTGGAATATACCGTTTGGTTCAGAGCACAACAATCTTGGAGCAGCAGAGCACCAAGTGTAGTAAAA